>NC_092379.1:31607525-31862917 GCF_030028105.1 Mobula birostris
CTGGTAGCGCATTCCAGGCACAAATCCATTCTTTATTTTTAAAAAAACATCTGTCCTGCACAATTCCATTACTTTGCAGATTCTGTCACAGTGAGGAGAGATGGCACTGTGTACAGTTTCTCAATGGGAGAAACCTTCCTTGAGGAAAGCTGCCAGTACCTGGACTTATAGATGCATGTTCCATCATGATCTGCAGACTGCTAGCTTATTTTCGGTTAGATGTACCTGAAGGACAAAAACAAAGAATGAAACTGGCAGCACACAAAATGCTGGAGGAATTTAGCAGGCGAAGCAGCATCTATGGGGGGAAAAAAAATAAAGTTGACGTTTTGGGCTGACACACTTCGGCAGGACTAGTTCAGGATCTTCTACAATAAGAAGGCTAGATGTTCGGTGTAATTAAATACTAGTTTGTTTCCAGATCTTGTTAAATGGCGTGGCAAACTTGAAAGGCCTGATAGCCTTGTGTTTTGTGGCAGAAGTTGACGTGCTCGAGTGACACTGCCCTGCAAGTTTGATTCTGACTCTGGTAACTCTGTGGGTTAGTTCTCTCTGTGACCACGTGAGTTTCCCCTGATCGTCTGGTTTCCTCCTCACATCTCAAAGGTTTGTCAGGCGGTCGGTTAAATGGCATGTGCGGCAAGTGGGTAGGTGGGTGGTAGGAATGTGAGGAAGGTATTAATGGCCATGTGGAAGAACATAAAGGGATGCAAGTGGAACGAATGAGGTTCATGCCATTGCTGAAGCTGGCATGAAAGGAATGGGTTGAACAAAGAATTTAAAACTGTCAAACCAAGACAGGGGTGACAATCGAGCTGCTGCTTTTCCTGCATTGAGTCTCAATTTAAAAATAATCTGAACGAAGGACATTTCAAATTGTTCTGTGGATTGCATTCTGGTTGTATAACTTCTATACCATCAATATGTTAAAGATTCAGATAGATGAAGGAAGAACTGCAGGATAAGGGTTAGAATTTGATTAAGGAAAGGATGGAAATCAGTGTCAGTAAACATAGGAAGAGGAACACTGGCAACTCTGATTTTGTTACCTCTACATTGGTTTTCAAATTTATTCATATTTCCCTCGATCACTTCAGTTTGGACGTGAGTTCCAGACCTATTATATACGTAACCTCGAAGATCTATGTACTTCTGTAATCTGGCCTCTTGTCCAGATCTACATCAGGCCACTAGTGTTGGCCATCCCTTCCAATGTTTTGGCATACAACTTCCCTGAACCTTTGTTATTTTCCCAGCCTTTCCTTAAAACAACCCCCCCCCCCCCCCCAAAAAACAAGTTTTGGTTGACTATGCTTTTATTGCTTTTTTTTTTATGGCTGTGTCAGATTTTTTTAAATCATTCCTGTGAAGTTTCTTGCCTCTATTAATACAGGAAATGTGCTAAAAAGATGAAATTGTCTTCATCAAAAACGCTGAGCTTTAGTTACAAATATTCCTGGTTAGTGGCAATATCAGAATTGGGTTTACTATCACTGGCATAGTCGTGAAATTTGTGGCAGCAGTGCATTCAATGCATAAAAACTATAAATCACTATAAAAATGTGTATATATTTTTAAACAAGTGGTGCGGAAAGAGGGGAAAAAATATTGATGAGGTAATGTTCGTGGGTTGGTTCATTGTCCGTTCAGAAATCTGATGATTGAGAGGAAGAAGCTGTTCCTAAAATATTGAGGGTGGTTCTTCAGGCTCCTGTACCACCGAACTGCTGGTAGTAATTAGAAGTGGGCATAGCCTGGCTGATGAGGGTCCTTAATGGCAGATACTGTCTTTTTGAGGCATCTCCGTTTGAAAATATTCTCAGTGCTAGGAAGGCTAGTCCCCCTATGTTTGCAACCCTCTGCAACTTTTTCCAATCCTGTGCAGTGGCCCCACCATGCAACCAGCTAGAAAGCTCTCCACAGTATAACTGTAGAAATTTGCAAGTGTTGGGTGACATACCAAGTTTCCTCCACATCTAGACTTCCCTGGTCTCTATTGTTCCAGAGAAAACAATACCATTTTAGTCTGTCTCTCCTAACTATAATTCTGCAGCCCTGGAAATGCCCTGGTAAATCTCCCCTCAGTGCTATTGCATCCTTCCAGTAATGTGAATGTAACCACATGCAGCTCAGAAAAAATTCCAAGGTCTGGTTACTAAGCCTTGCTGAAATCTACCCGAAACCCTTCAATCACTTTAAAAACTCCCTTTGGCCATTACTCTAATCCTTGGAGGAGAAAAGTGAAATAATAGGTCTAAACTATTTGCTGTCAAAGTATGGAGATTATGATCTTGTTTCTTTGTTAATCGGTGCATTTCTTTATAGAACAAGTCGTGGAGAAGCTGAAAACCATGGTGCACTGGTCCCCATTTGTTGTTTCCTTCAAGAAGCGCTATCCATGGGTGCAGTTAGCAGGACATGCAGGTAAACCGCCTGATGGGATTCCCTGTCATTGTGCAGAGACTGGTAGCAGTGGGAGGTGGCAGCCCAGGATCTCATAGCTTTTAGAAACTGGGACTCTGATAGGAATGATTAAGATTAAAGATTAGCATTATTATCACATGTACATGGAAATATACAGTGACTTGCGCTGTTTGCGTCAAATCACATCAGTGAGGCAATCCGTGACTGCTGCCAATGTAGCATTCCCACAATTTACTGACCTAACCGTACGGCTTTGGAATATGGGAGCAAACTGGAGGAAACCTATTTGATTGAGGAGAGAATGTGCAAACTTCTTACAGGCAGCAGCGGGAACTGAACCCTGATTGTACAGGCAATGCAGTAAGCACTGTGCTATCTCCTCCTGGTCACTTACTCTCGCTCAGAGAGGGGTGGTATCGTGGGTTTGGAGGGGTAGGATTATGAACCGCCAAGCTATTATAGCTCAGAGCGCCAGAGTTGGGAGTTCAATTCTGATGTCATCTGTGCTGTATCTTAATAAATAAACACGTGTCAGGTTGAGATTGCTGCTAATTAAGCCTTTTTCTTTCAGGGAACTTTAAAGCTGGAGATTATGGTAAGATCCTGAAAAAATATTGTGAATGTGAGCATCAGTGCCTGGAGTCCCTGATGAAGGACCCACTGCTGCGTCCCTATGTGCCTGGCTATTATGGAGTGGTGGATAAAGATGGAGATAGTTATAACCAGATGGATGACTTGTTGTCAGAATTTGATTCCCCTTCAATCATGGACTGCAAGATGGGAGTGAGGTGTGTTCAATAATATTACTCAGTTTCTTTGGAAAAGAGTATATGGAATTTGCTATCTCTGTCCCTCCCATTGTCATTTTTGTAACCTCCAGCCTCAAATTTTGAGGCAACTTCAGGTTTGAACAGGTTTTATTTATTTATTTATTTTGTGTGAAATAGGCCCTTCCAGCTGACTGAGCCACGCTGCGTAGCAACTTCCGACAACCCCCGATTTAACCCTAGCCTAATCATGGACAATTGACAATGGCCAATTAACCTGTACACCTAAGTGGTACGTCTTTGGCCTTTGTGAGGAAACCGGAACACCCGGAGGAAACTCAAGCATTCCATGGTGAGAAAGTACAATCTCCTTATGGAGGATGCCAGAATTGAGCTCTGAACTCTGCCCCAAGTTGTGACAGCACCTTGCTGACCACTGGTACTGTGGCCCTCAACTCAGCTGATGCACAACTCGAGGGTGTCGCTTGTGCAGTTTATAATAGCCAGTGAGTAATCTTATTTTAAAGAGATGAGAGACTGCAGATGCTGCAATCTGGAGCAACACAAATGCTGGAGGACCTTGGTGGGTCTTGCAGCACCTGTTTATGCTGATCTTATTTTGAAATGTAAAAGTGCTTTGCCTTTGAAAATTAACCACAATGTAGTTCCTTGGGATAAAAGAAAATTGTCTGCTTTCCTGTGGTGGTTAACGTGTCATCAGTAAAGTGATTGCCGGAATAGGTGGTAATTGTAGTCAGTAGATTCTGTCAGTACTTGGGTAATGTGACAATGTATTAAAGACGTATGGAATGTGTGTAATGTTCCTCAGTTATTTCTGGCTTGGTAATGGCAGACAAATAGTGTTGGAAAATTCTTACCAAGTGCTCAATATTGGTTGTGAAGGAGCTTGTGATAGTAGTAAACTGCACTCAGTGGCCACCTCATTATTAGGTGCTACTGCAAACCTACTTATAAATGTAAATTAATCAGCCAATCATGAACTTGAAGCATAAAATCTGGCAGACACGATCAAGAGGTTGAGTTGTTCAGACCAAATATCAGAAATGGAAGAAATGTAGTCTAAGTGACTTCGACTGTGGAATGATTGGTGGCGCCAGACAGGGTGGCTTGAGTATCTCAGAAACTGCTGATCTTGCATTTATATGCACAACAGTCTCTCGAGCTTACAGCAAATGGCATGAAAAATAGAGACAAAAATCCAGTGAGTGGTAGTGTGGTAGTTCTGTGAGTGAAATCTGTACTCCCTCCTCTTTACCCAAACAGTTTTCAACTTCAGCATTGATGCTGGAATCTGGAAAAATGCACAAAGTGTTAACCCAAAACATTGTGTCCATTCCTCTCCATAGATGCTGCTTGACCTGCTGAGTTCCTCCAGCATTTTGTGTGTTGCTGCAACATGTAAATTGTGGCCTGCCATCTGACCCTTCCATTGGATCCTCCCTTTCACATCCTCCTCTTTGTGTCCTTTTCCCATTGAATCCTGAGTGGAGGGAGGTTATTTCTTGGCAGTCCTCCAGGTGATGCTCAGTGCTGTATTGCTTCTCTCCCCATTTAAAAATTTTTTTATATATCTCCCACTGCCGATCCATTTCCTCAATTATACTCTTTTCCTAATGGTTCACTCCTCCTGCTGTCTCCTACTTGCAGCCTTCGAGGCTTGTGATGAGCTGGCTATCTTGGGAGATGACAAGGGAAAACTGTGGAGGTGGATCAAGAGTTATCACTGTGAATCACATAGAACAGTACAGTACAGCACAGGAACAGGCCCTTTAGGTTGTACCAACTAAATTAATAATCAAATGGCCAACTAAACTAATTCCTTCTGCTTACTCACTGTCGATATCCTTCCATTTTCCTTACATTCATGTACCAATCAAAGCTCCGAATGTACAGCATCTGCCTCTACCACCACCCAAGGCAGCATATTTCAGGCACCCCCACTTTCTGTGGTGGGGGTCAGAGTAAAAACTTGCCCCTCACATCTCCTTTGAACTTTTATGCCCTCTGGTTAGACATTTCAGCCCTTAGAAAAAGGTATTGTCTCTACTCTATCGATGCTGTCATAATCTTTAAACCTCTATCAGATCTCCCCTGTCAGTTTCTGCCACTCCAGAGAAAACAACCCAAGTTTGTCCTTGGTGTTGGCTTTATCCTTAATGTTTTTATATTTCCTTTTTAAAGGACTTACCTGGAAGAGGAGTTGACCAAAGCTCGTGAGAAGCCCAAGCTCCGGAATGATATGTATGAGAAGATGATAGCAGTGGATCCAAAATGCACCCACGCAAGAGGAGCATAGTCAGAAGGCCATTTTGAAGCCACGTTACATGCAATGGCGGGAGACGCTTAGTTCTACTGCAACACTAGGATTCAGGATAGAAGGCATCAGGGTAAGTAGTGAGCCCAACAGCTCACACTAATGGGAACCTGATAGGAAAACAAGAAACTATTTAGTGATGTCTTAGATGTCCCATGTCCCAACCACTTCCCATTGCTTACATCCTCTACTAACAAAAACTGCATCTCAGATTTTAAAATTGACATCTGACCCAGCAACAGTAACCATTTGCGGAAGAGGTTTGGAATTGTTTTTTTCCTCTGGATATTCACATTGCCTCTGAACTTTTAAGCCTGCATTATTCAGAATTTCTAAATTGGGGACATAGTGTACCGCAATTTCAAATTGTGGCCTGAGAGGGAGTGTGGTGAAGATGGAGACCCTTCGAACCGTGGGTGTTGTGTGGGGGGGGGGGGGGGGAGGGGGATCGTGGTGAGCCAGGTGCCAAGTCATTGGGGTCTGCAAACAATGAGATATTGGATTATCATTCTGTAAAATCTGCACTGCACTCCTGATGCCCTTTCTTCCATGGTGCCCAGAAATGAGCATGGGTCCATCAGGGTGCAGTTGGTCACCTGAGTCCAGGGTAGGAAGAGTAAGCAGCTGAATAAAGGACAACAAAGATCAAACATTGAGTGGAATTGTCAGTATTGTGGCACAAGATTTTGCTATCGGTTGCTCATTCTTTCTATTTTGACTTTGTATTCCCCTCGCTTCAGTTAAAAGTTTCTCTTTTCCTCTGATTCCCACAGAAGGCTGATGGGACATGCAACACAAACTTTAAGAAAACCAAACTCAAGGAACAGGTTATGCAGCACTGGAAGATTTTGTGGACAGCAATAAAAACATCTTGTAACTATTTTCCCTCTGTTCCAGAAGTTCAGGCAATAGGTTTTCTGTAGCTGGCCAGAGGTTGTAACTTAATCAAGTTCTCTTTGAAGACTCCAAATACTGCAAGTAGCAAAGGCACCATGTGTAGTTTGAGTGGAGTCTTCAATGTCCATCATCTTGAGTTGTGAATCTTCATGAAGTTCCTCTGTCACATTTCAAAGCTTTTATTACCATCAACAAAATACAGTCCGAGTATGCTTCAATGATTTTAGCATCAATAGTGTTTGATAAGCTCTGTATTGTCACAGCAGTCTACTCAGTCGATGGTCCAAACACGTTAAGCATTTTCTCTCCATTACATGCACTAACTGCCGTGTGTATCATCTGTACAATGCATAAATATAGGAGTGTGTGTAAGTAAACTTGGCAGGAGCAATGGATGTTGGGAATGGTTAGGGAGGGGTGTGGGACAGGTGGCAGAGGAATGCCAGGGACAGGCGCAGGTGCAGACACCCAGGTCTGAGTCATCTGGCAAGGTCATTTGATTCCAAACAATTGGTTTATTGAACATTACAGAATGTCTCTGTGGTGCTTCCCACTCCCTCCCTCCTCCACTCTCTTTTCCCCACCATGATTCCCCCCCCCCCCCAGTCCACAATAGAGACCCATGTCAGAATAAGGGGTTTATCATCATTCACACACACCAGTTTGGAATAATATTTTTGTAGCAGCAGTTACACTGCAATAGATAAAATTACTACAGTACTGTGCAGTCTATAAGGTTAAAGGCAAGGCAGGTGGGAACACTACCTTATTCGGATTTTCCTTCCAGCGCAGGATGGCATGCGATGAGAAGTATACCCTTTGTCACACACCAGCATCCCTGTGGGAGTACCTTCACAAAGACTATAGTGGTTTGCAAAGATGTTTCAACACCTTGCAGAACATAGAACATAGAATAGTACAGCACAGTACAGGCCCTTCAGCCCACAATGTTGTGCCGACCCTCAAACCTTGCCTCCCATATAACCCCCTCACCTTAAATTCCTCCGTATACCTGTCTAGTAGTCTCTTAAATTTCACTAGTGTATCTGCCTCCACCACTGACTCAGGCAGTGCATTCCACACACCAACCACTCTCTGAGTGAAAAACCTTCCAATAATATTTCCCTTGAACTTCCCACCCCTTACCTTAAAGCCATGTCCTCTTGTATTGAGCAGTGGTGCCCTGGGGAAGAGGCGCTGGCTATTCACTCTATCTATTCCTCTTATTATCTTGTACACCTCTATCATGTCTCCTCTCATCCTCCTCCTCTCCAAAGAGTAAAGACCTAGCTCCCTTAATCACTGATCATTATCCATACTCTCTAAACCAGGCAGCATCCTGGTAAATTTCCTTTGTACCCTTTCCAATGCTTCCACATCCTTCCTATAGTGAGGCAACCAGAACTGGACACAGTACTCCAAGTGTGGCCTAACCAGAGTTTTATAGAGTTGCATCATTACATCCGGACTCTTAAACTCTATCCCTCGACTTATGAAAATAAGCTTTCTTAACTACCCTATCTACCTGTGAGGCAACTTTCAGGGATCTGTGGACATGTACCCCCAGATCCCTTTGCTCCTCCGCACTACCAAGTATCCTGCCATTTACTTTGTACTCTGCCTTGGAGTTTGTCCTCCCAAAGTGTACCACCTCACACTTCTCTAGGTTGAACTCCATCTGCCACCTCTCAGCCCACTCCTGCATCCTGTCAATGTCTCTCTGCAATCTTCGACAATCGTCTACACTATCCACAACACCATCAACCTTTGTGTCGTCTGCAAACTTGCCAACCCACCCTGCTACCCCCACATCCAGGTCGTTAATAAAAATCACAAAAAGTGGAGGTCCCAGAACCGATCATGCTGCCCTTGCCAGGAATGCCCAGGTCATGAAAAATAGGCATGTTACTCAAATAGTACTTTTCTGGTTGCCACACTTCTTTCCTCCATTGACTGGAGCTTCCCTTTTTTTTGTCCTCTCCATAATCCCCCTACTGAAAGCTAATATGGAGGAGTACTAATCCCCTGCCCCTTTAAGAGGTTGTTTCTCCCTTTCCCTTCTCCATTTTGTGTGCTTCTCCAGTGCTTCCCCTTCACAGGGCTGGCTGGATTGCATTGATGTGATGTGTGCTGGGCTGGACTTCACACTTGGCTGGATGTGATGGGCAGGTATTGTGTGTCACTAATGCTGTTCTTCTGTTGCAGAAAAAGTATTTGACAAGGTTAAAAGACTTGAGGATTGCATTGGAAGGCTCAGAATTTTTCAGGACTCACGAGGTAAAGTATTTGTTGTGCCTGTTCACAGCTTGAAGCTAGAGCTTAGTGAGCTAAGATCGCAAGTCTTTAACTGTAACTAAAATAATTGCTGCTAGGACTGCCAATTGCAGAAGAAGCACTAAGCTTTGCATCTCATAATTGTTTAAATCCAAACTGTACAGTATCAAATTGATAGTGAGAGTGTGGCAAGTGTTCAATCAAGTGCACGGTGCATTGAACGGGCCTCCTACATGCGGAGGACTCTCTCTTGGGCGCGAGCTTTTGAGTGCATGTCTTTCATCTCAATGGGCTAATTTGTAGCTCCCACAGTTCGAGTTGTCCAAGTGTGTACTGTTACTAACATGACTCAGTAAAAGCGTTTAATCATACTACTCCATTGTTATCCTGCAATACATAACATAAACTAACTGTCTGGGACAGCTGACCTCTCTTCATTGCTAAACACTGACTCTAGTGACCACTTCACTCTTCCATTTTATTGGCTGTTAAAACTGAGACCACTCTACAGTGGCACAGGTGATTTAGCTGTAAATAAATGTCAGCACTGAAGTGTGAGCTTATTTTATTTAGAGATACACAATAGACCCTCTGGTCCTTCAAGCCGTGCTGCCCAACAGCCCCCAATTTAACCTAACCTAATGATGGGACTATTTACAATGGCTAATTAACCTTTGGACTGTGGGAGGAAACTGGAGTACCCGGAGGAAACCTACACATTCCACGGGGAAGACATACAGATGAAATTGGAATTGAACTCTGCCGCCCTGAGCTGTAATGATGTCGCATTAATTGCTTCGCTATTGTGGCACCCATTTGAGGAACTTCTGACTGCATCTGAGGAATTTTTTTGTCCTCTTGTTTCCAGGTGGTGGGAAGTTCTCTTTTGTTTGTCCACGATGACTCGGGGATGGCCAAAGTTTGGATGATCGACTTTGGGAAGACGGTGCTGTTACCCGATCAAGAGACACTGAACCACAGGGTGGCCTGGGAGGAGGGTAACCGGGAGGACGGCTACCTGTGGGGACTCGATAACCTCATCAATATCATCAGCGCAATGGTGAAGGAGTGACTCATTGTGGCAGCCCTCCCGGGCATTCCGTTCACAGCTGGTCTTTTGAACAATGCACAGCCTCTGCACAGGGAGTGCTCCTTGTCTTGGGTAGTATTTTCCTCACCTCTTAGCAGAAGTGATGTTCGCTGCATTAGCCAGGAACACAAGCACACCTGGGAGGATGAGGAAGGGGTGCTCACTGAAAATGGGAGGGGTGGGGGAAGAACTGTATGGGTTTAAACACGGGTGAACAAACCCAGGTCATGGGTGTGCCTGTGATCTGCGGGGGATCTGTGTGCTGTGGCCAAGTTGTGAAGGTGTCACTCCTGAGCATGGCACTGAGCCTCTGAACTCAAGTAAAGTGAGAGGCAAGACTGGGATTTGAACTCTAAACTGCAGTGACAACGATTGGCAACAATCAGGCATTTGGGGCTTCAAGGCAACTGGCTGAGTCAGTGAACTTTAATCTGCAACTGAAGAGGAAACACTGGAGAGATGCAGAGCTATCTCTGATTTTTAATTCCTAGGTTTGCATAATATATTGTTTTTAAAAGCTGTAAAACTGTACTGAAAACCACTCAGAGGTCAATCACGTGTATATGCATTTGAAATATTTTCCTGTTCTTGCTCAGTTTGCCTTGTCTGTGACATGCTGTGATGCAATGGAGTCACATTTCCTATTACTTTACACCTTTCCCCTACTCCAGACAAGTTCAGGGAGTTGTTAGTGCTCTGCTGTCTGGGTGTTGAGGCCAAGGGCAGGGCAGTCAGTCAAACTCAGTACAAGCTAGGTGAAATCGCCCAAGGCAAGTATACTTAGAGTTCATAGTGAAACAATTTATTGATAGTGTAAATTTGTAATAACATGTTTAATTTTTTATTAAGTTTTATTGAAAGAAAACTAACCTCTAAACTGAAGTTGAATATTAAACGGGTGGAGTTGAGTAGAAAAAGATTTCCAGAGTGTTTATGGTGAGGCTCCAGGGTTTGTTTCATCACAATTCTATTCTGTAGCTAGTGAAAACTCCATCTGAGCTTGCAGACTACACAAGTCTCATTTCAAGATTTGGGAAACAAGCTTTTCTGAGTAAGCCCATCTCAAGATCACAGAGTTAGAGAAGATGCATTGAATAGAGAAGAGGTCTTAAATCCATTGAGTACAGCATTTAACCCGAGGAGCCTTCACCATAATGTTGCTCTGAAATTTTCCCCACCAGTAGATTCCTACTGCTCAAGCTGGTTGCTCATGTGTTTTGAGTGGGTGCCGTAGTGGCAGAGTGCATTCTGTGGGTGTGGATGCAGGTAGAGGAGGTGGGGGGGGAGAGAAGATGTTTGAGATTTAAGTTAATCCCTTTATGGTAACTTTTAAAATGTTCTGGAATATTTTAAGTAAGTCGACATTATCTGTGAGAAATACCAGTTTTTATTATTAAGAATTTTTACAAATCTAGTTGTTAAATGCAGGCACTGTATTCGGTGCTGAGGCTGGGTCTATGTCTTTGGTACTGATTTATTTCCATGTCTTAATTGAGTTGCATTAAGAGCTGTGCTTCGCCGAAACATCATTCCTGGGTGCAGACTACAGAGTCAAAGTTCGTTTTGGCAGATAACTGGAGTTTTTAAAAAATCTTATTGAACAGAAACTGAGAAATTTGTTTGTCCTGTGTTCTGCTCCCCAACACATGCTCTGTTGGCTCAGGTCAGCCTCTGTGTAACCCCGGTCAGCAACCGTGAGTTGCTGTTGCAAAGAAGCTGAGTGTCAGACATATAGAGATGCCTAGCTTCATTTTAAAACCAAATTCATTGGTGGCTAGGTGTACCATGGGAGAATGAGAGTCGTAGTAAAGCAAAATAATAATGTGACACTCTACCATTTGTATTATGTAGTAATAGCCCCCAAAAACACAATAGTGAAGCATGCATGGCGGTCCGAATGACTTGAATCTTCTCCGGTATCTTATGGTTTTATGGAAGCGAATGATAAACACAGCACTTCACCATTCTACAACATGACTCTGCCTTCCCCATAACTTCAGCCCTTCACTCCCACCTTAGGCCTGGTTGCAGAGGTTGATTAGTAAGAATGTCAAAGGTTATGAGAAGAAGACAGGAGAATGGGGCTGAGGGATAATAAATCAACCATGATGGAATGGCGGAGCAAACTCGACTAATTCTGATCCTTTGTCTTGTGGGAGAATTGACATGAACCCAAAGTTTGAGTTATCATTGGGCATAGTGACTCATTATCAAATGTCATTATTTCAACTTTCTTCTTCCCAGGTGAAGTTTAGAATCTCACTGTTGGAAATGTATTTCATCTTGCATCTCCAATGAAATCTCACAAATTGATCCTACTGATTTTTGATGGTAATTCAGCCATTGTAAATAACTGGGGCTGCTCATCTTGCTTGGAGAAGTCCCCATCTTATTAATGCCCATTATCTGTAAATTGAATAGTAAATGCAATGTGCCTGAACTGAATACTTTACTGTATGCATTTTTGTGGTAGTGAGTTCTATCTTGAGGATTGAACACTGATTCAATGCTGGGGGAGTGGTTATAGAGTGGGATTTTAACAAGTAGAGCACTTGTATTATGCTGAATTTTTTTAAATATAGGATCCTTTGAGGTTTCTTTACACAAGTTCACCCAAAAGCTCCTAGGATCAGTGCAAGCAAACAGCTAAGTAGGATGAGGCTTTGCCTATGGATTCTTATTTCAACATCTAATCATATTTATAGAGTGCCTTTAACATCCTGCACTTTTTTTAAAAAAAAAAGAACAGGAAGGATTATCAAATAAAACTTTTAATTTTGAGCCACAAAAGGTGATGGACAAGTAACTGATAGTCTTGTTAAACTTGGAGTTTTAAGCGGATGGAGGGGCAGGCAGGGAGGGAGTTCCAGTGCTGTGCCTTGCCTTATCAAATTGCTGAAGGTGGAACAATGAAACTTGAGGTTGATTATGATAGCGACCTTCCTGTTTCAGGACCTGCTAATTCTGGTATAAGATATGGAGTATAAGCTTGGTCTCCTCTACATTTCTTTGTCCTTTCAACAAAGACCTGTTTAAAATTGGATCTTCAACGTTGTGTTTAGGAGAAGGAAATGTTGCCTGGATGTTGCTTGTTAATCTGTTTTTTTCCAGGCTCCTCCATTCAGTTCAGATTGCAAAGTTTGAAAATGTCGTAAGTATTTCGGTCTCTCACTTCTGTGCACCGCATTTAACATTTGAATGAGTCCAGCCTTTCAGTGCTCAAGCAAAGAAGCTACATTGTGGAGCCTCAGTGATACAGGTTTAAAAGGATTCCTGTCTCTTGCAGATTATTGCCCTATCACTGAATCACTTCACTTCCTGGGGCACTGAGCTGACTGAGCTGGCTGCACACCTGCCTGTGAGTCAGTATTCTATTCCTCATTAAACAATGCGCTGCAGCCAGTGGTGTAGTGCTAGCTGGAGCGCGTCCGGCACATCTTTAAGAAAAAAGCTGAAATAAAACAAGCTAATTAATTAGGTGCCGCCCAGGGTGATTTGAGTATCTCGGAAACTGCTGATCTCATGGGATTTTTATGCACAACAGACTCTGGAGTTTACAAAGAATGGTGCCAAAAACAAAAAAAAATCCAGCGAGAGGCTGTTTTGTGAGTGAAAACATCTTGTTAAATCCACTCGCTGGATGTCTTTTTGTTTTTGGCACCATTCTTTGTAAACTCCAGAGTCTGTTGTGCATAAAAATCCCAGGAGATCAGCAGTTTCTGAGATACTCAAATCACCCTGGGGGGCACCTAATAAATAGTTTATTTATTTGGGCTTTTTTCTGAAAGGTGTGCTGGGTGCGCTCTGGCTAGCATTACACCCCTAACTGCAGCTCATTGTTTCTAAATTTGAAATCGCCTCTTCTAATTTTCATTACACTCAAATCTTTATTGTTTACAAAGCTATCTTTTTAAAGAAAGTTATCCCACTCCCTCTTTGTATTTTCATTATGTATTTATAAACCATTACTGGACAAATACTGGAAGTGCATGTTTAATTTATATTGCATTAAAATTGTATTGCTGGTTTAATTTCCATCTGTTATCTGATTGGTTCTTGTCACAATAAAACATCATAAAGCATTTCTAGAATGCTAAACTCAAGATTCTGCTGGAAATCCAAGCAACACACAGAATGCTGGAGGAATTCAGCAGGTTGGGCAGCATCCAGGGAGAGGAATAAAAAGTCAATCTGTTGGGCTGAGATACTTCATGTCCTAATATGTACTTAATTATAAATTGAGCTACAGCGTGGACTAGGCCCTTCTGGCCCTTTAAGTCACGCCGCCCAGTGATCCCCGATTAACCCTAGCCATTTACAATAACCAAATAACCTATTCATTGACACAAAATAATCTGCAGATGCTGCGGTCAAAGCAACACTCACAACACGCTGGAGGAACTCAGCAGGTCGGGCAGCATCCATGGAAAAGATCGGTTGACGTTTCGGGCCAGAACCCTTCGTCAGGACTGTAGGGGGAAGGGGCAGAGACCCTATAAAGAAGATGGGGGGAGGGTGGGAAGGAGAAGGCTGGTAGGTTCCAGTGAAAAACCAGTAAGGGGAAAGATAAAGGGGTGGGGGAGGGGAGGCAGGAAAGGTAAAGAAGGAATAGGGGAAAACACAATGGGTAGTAGAAGGAGGCGGAACAATGAGGGAGGTGATAGGCAGCTGGGCGAGGGGGCAGAGTGACATAGGGATAGAGGAAGGCAGGGGGAGGGAATTACCGGAAGTTGGAGAATTCTATGTTCATACCAAGGGGCTGGAGACTACCTAGACGGTATATGAGGTGTTGCTCCTTCAACCTGAGTTTAGCCTCATCATGGCAGTAAAGGAGGCCATGTATGGACTATCTGAATGGGAGAGGGAAGCAGAGTTGAAGTGGGTGGCTACTTTATTGATATGTCTTTGGACTATGGCAAGAAACCAGAGAACCCGGAGAAAACCCACAAGACATACAGACTGCTTACAGAAGGAGTCTCTGAAGCTTTAATAGCGTCACACAAACAGCTACACTACCATGGCATTTTTAGTATGATAGTTGCCTGGGAGGGGCTGAGGAAGCAGATAGGGTAGCAACATTTAAGAGGCATGTAGACATATGTGAACATACAGTGAGATGGATCATTGCAGGTACATGGGGTTAGTTTAGATTAGATTATGAGAACACTCAGTCCTCTTTCATTGTCATTTAGAAATGCATACATGCATTAAGAAATGCTACAATGTTTCTCTGGAGTAATATCACAGAAAACAGGACAAACCAAAGACTAACACTGACAGAACCACATAATTATACAATATAGTTACAGCAGTGCAAAGCAATACCGTAATTTGATGAAGAAACAAACCATGGGCACGGTAAGTAAAGTCTCAAAAGTCCCCGAGTCAATCGACTCCCGAGTCCCCGATAGCAGGCGGCAAAATAGACAATACGTGCAGAGGTAGACCATTCGGCCCTTCGAGCCTGCGCCGCCATTCTGAGATCATGGCTGATTATCTACTATCAATACCTGGTCCCTGCCTTGTCCCCATAACCTTGATTCCCCATCCATAACATACCTATCTAGCTCCTTCTTGAAAGTTCCAGAGAATTGGCCTCCACTGCCTTCTTCGAGGATGTAAACCAGGAAGATAGATGCGGGAGATCCAGTGGATGTGGTGTACCTTGACTTTCAGAAGGCATTCGATAAGGTACCACATAGGAGATTGGTGGGTAAAATCAGAGCTCATGGCATTGGGGGGAGGACATTGACATGGATAGAAAACTGGTTGGTAGATAGAAAACAAAGGGTAGCATCCTTGAAAAGAAACTCCCTGCCATAAACCTCCAGGTACAGTCAACTTGCCGATGCCTTGGAAGCAGCCGATCACAGCCGACACCGAGTCTATCCATTCGAAAACTTTGAGCCTCCGATCAGCCCCTCTGATACAGCCTCCCAAGTGCCATCCTCTGCCGAGCGCCTTCGACCTAGCCCCGGCCACTGAAACAAGCAAAGCCGAGGATTTTGGGGCCTTCTGCTCCGGAGATTCCGGTTACCACACTGGCAGTGAAGCGGGCATTTCAGAAGTTTTCCAGATGTTCCTCTGTACTCTCATGTCCGTCTCCATCAAATCAGAATTGTGCACGGTCCCCTACTTAACAGATATTCATCACCAGAGCGGCAGTGCGCGCTGCCCGCCGCCACCATCTTCTCCTCCCAGTTCATAACAGATTGGCTTTATTTGTCACTTGTACATTGAAACATACAATGAAATGTGTCATTTTCATCAGCAGCCAGCACAGTGCTGGGGTCAACTCACAGTGTTCTCATTCTACCAGTGCCAAAGTAGCATAGCCACAACTTGCCCTCCCTAACCTGTATACCTTTTGGAAATCGGGAGTAAACGGGAGCACCTGGAAGAAACCCACACGGGGAGGAAGTACAAAGTTCTTACAGATGGTGTGAATTGATGCCTGATTGCTGGCACTGTAAAGCCTTGTGCTAACTGCTATTCTATCAGGCCACCCTAGATTGACATCGTAGTGGGTACAGGCATCTGGTTGAAGGGCCTGTTCCTGTGTTGTACTGTTCTCTGTTCAGAAATGGTCATTATTGCCACATACCCTCTGGATGGGCTGCGCCACATCCTTGACTTTGGGATGGAGGTTGAAGTGGAATGTAAGGGTGAAATTCATGGATGAAGTACTTTTCTTACCATCTCTGAACTTCAATGAAAAATCAAGGCCCTCCTTTGGTCTACATAGGCAGAAACCTTTATGTAAGCCAGGGTAGTACGATATGGAGAGCAAACTGTTACCCATGCAGCAGCGCTCTCTCTTTACTCAGCTGATGAATCCAAAGGAATGGCAGAGACATGTTGTTTGGCACCTGTGGCATCGCAGGAGTTGCCAGTCAACGTTGAACTCAATGCACTGCATTAAGAACTTCAACTCCAGATTTCACATCGGGTTTACTCCTGAAGCCTTCCCCATGAGTGAGTATAGCTGCCAGGCAGTGGAGGTTTGAGATCAGAGTTTATCTTCTCATAGATAAAGAGCCCTAGAGCGATTGGTTTTAAGACACCAGTAATCTACCTTTGTCCTTTCTCCTGTCAGTAGAAATGGTCCCAGCAGGCTTAGTAGCTAAGCCACACTTTACGACCAGGAACTGGACTTGGTTGTCAAGAGGTTATTTGAGACGCATGCCATTGGGAACATTTAATAGGTAGTGGGAACTTATCTGCACCACCACCCTGGCTATGATAACATTGAGGAAAAATTGTATGAACATTACAAGCAAACCCTTCAATTGTGCAATTGTGGTTGATGTGGGAATCAAGCACAGACATTTGCAACATTGAGAAAGTGTAAAATATTGGAACTAATCCCACTTCCCAGCATGTACAGGAGTCCTACATGTCACAGCTTAACTCTTAGTGTACTTTCTGAAAGAAATTTGAAGATCTCTGACTCTACATTTCTGAGTGAAGTTATGTTTATTCCTCAAGCACCCTTGTCCATTAACATGAGATTTTGTAGATGCTGGAAGTCTTCAGCAGCACACAGAAAATGTTGGAGGAGCTCGACTAGATAGGCAGTAGGTAGAGGTAGCTCTGTTGGTAAAACATGAAATCAAATCCTTAGAAAGAGATGACATAGGATTGGAAGGTGTAGAATCGTTGTGGGTAGAGTAAAGAAACAGCCAGGGTAAAAGGATCCCGCTATAGAGTTCTACACAGGCCTCCAAACAGTAGCCAGAATGTAGACTACAAATTACAGAGAGATAGAAAAGGCATGTAAAAAGGGTCCTGGTGATCAAACATTTTAATTCCCATTCCCATTCCAACGTGTCAGTCTACGGCTTCTTCTTGTGGCATGATGAGGCCACTATCAGGATGGAGGAGCACACCTCATATTCCATCTAGGTAGCCTCCAACCTGATAGCAGAAACATTGATGTCCCCTTCTGGTAAATTGTTCTCTTTATTTTCTTTTCCCCTCTTCAATTTTCCACTCTGGCCTCTTACCTCCCACATTTCCCTTCTTTATGGCTTGTACATTGTGACGGAGTTGCAACATAAAGATTTTTTACTCCCTTGAGAAATAAAATAAGTATAATACCTCTTCTCATCTACCTGGTGCCCCTCTTTCTCTTCCTCTCTCCTGTCAGATTCCTTCCTCTCCAGCCCTTTACCTTTCATACTCACCTGGATTCACCTATCAGCTTTTAGCTCTCCTCCTTTTCCTCCCCCACCTTATTATTCTGGCATCCTTCCCCTTCCTGGTCTTGGCTGGAAAGCTTGACTGTTTACTCATTTCCATAGATGCTGCCTAACCTGCTGAGTTTCTCCTGCATTTTGTGTTCCTTTGGATTTCCAGCATCTACAGAATTTGTCATGTTTATGTAAAAAGGGCAATGTTGTGAAAATCATGGGGGATTTCAATATGCAGGTGGACTGGGAAAGTCAGGTTGGTGCCAGATCCCGAGAGAGTCTTTGTAGAATGCCTATAAGATGGCTTCCTTTTTTTAAGAGCAGCTTGTGTTTGGGTCCACTAGGGGAACAGTAAATCTGGATTAGATGTTATGTAATGACCCAGATCTGATTAAGGAGCTTAAGGTAAAGGAACCTTTAAAAGGTAGTGATCATACTAAGATAGAATTTACCCTGCGGTTTGAGGAGGAGAATCTTTCATTTTAAGATGGCACTGATGAAACATAGCGATGACTTGTTGGTAGCAAACAAAAGGAGCAAAATTATAAATTCCTGTATTAATCACACTTTTCTTAGATACGATCACTGCAATCAATAGCCTGTTACTTCACTTTTGGAGTTGAGCTTTTTAACCACCCGTACAACCTGGCATGAACTGAAGTCTGGAAGGCACAGATTGATTGTGGTGTGGCAGGTATGGTCCGAATCGAGGTGCTGGGGCCCAGGCCTAAGAGCGGAGATTGGCTATTGCTGTAGCGGACTTGGAGGTGATTTGATGTGGCAGAGGCAAGTCAAGCAAGGGTCCGAGAGCAAGACACAACTTGAGGTTTGGCCAATTTAAGCACCAGGCCAGATTGAAAAGGTCAGTGTGTCAGGGGCCAGAGGTGAGGGATGGGCTGGAGTTCAGCTTGCTGCTCTGCAAGATTTACTTGTCTCTGTGTTGAACTGAGGCTGTGGCTTGCAACTGCAACGAACGGGCTCCTGGATCTGCAGCAGTAACAACTGGTTTCCTGAACTTCGTTCTGAATGTTATTTGCACAATTTTTCCCTCTGTACTTTGGGCGTTAGATCATCTTTTTTTAAATGGTCTCTATTCTATTTCTTTGTTTTGTGGCTGCCTGTAAGGAGACGAATCTCAAAGTTGTATATACTATACATACTTTGATAATAAATGTACTTCGAACTTTGAAAATTAGATATATCAGTATAACTAGCTGGGACTGTGGCAGAACTGCCGTGACTAGTGTTTCTGGGAGGAATTTGGAAGGCACAGGAAAGATGTGTCCCAAGAGTGTCAGGGTAGAAGTGAGTGTTATTGCTATTACTAAGGTGTTTGGGAAACAAAATTCTGAAGGTAGATAGATGGGTCACCTGGACCAGATGGACAGCGCCACAGTGTTCTGAAAGGGGTAGCGGAAGAGTTATCTCCAGGTGCAGGTTGATGAAAGCAGGCAGTTTAAGTAGATGGACTAGATAGGCAGAAATGGTAGATTCAGTTTCAATTCAGTAAACAGTTGACTTTTTGGTACAAGACACTTGTTTATTTGCTGCCTGATTTGCTGAATTTCTCCAGCTTTCTGTGTCTGCTGCTCTGGATACAGACCAGATGGAAATGTGGATGGAGGATGGCTAATGGAATTTAAACTGGACAAGTGAAGGGTGTTTGTTGCATTCGGAAAAGTAACAGCAAATGGCAGGATACCTAGGAGAATTGATGTATGAGAAAGTCATAAGACATGGGAGCAGAATTGGGCCATTCAGCCCATCGAGTCTGTTCTGCCATTCCATCATGGCTGATCCCAGATCCCACTCAACCCCATACACCTGCCTTCTCACCATATCCTCGACCGATCAGGAACTGATCAACTTCCACCTTAAATGTATACATGGGTTTGGCCTCCACTGTAGTCTGTGGCACAGCATTCCACAGATTTACTACTCTCTGGTTCATAAAATTCCTCCTTACCTCTGTTTTAAAGGGTCACCCCTCAATTTTTTGAGACTGTGCTCTTGAATTCTGGATATCCCTACCATAGGAAACATCCTCTCCACATCCACCCTATCCTTTCAACATTCGGCAGGGTTCAATGAGATCCCCCTGCATCTTTCTAAGTTCCAGTGAGTACAGGCCCAAAGCTGCCAAAACGCTCCCATATGTTAACCCCTTCATTCCTGGAATCATTCCTCTGGACTCTCTCCAATGACAACACATCCTTTCTGAGATATGGGGTCCAAAACTGTTGACAATATTCCAAGACACTATGACTAGTGTCCTATAAAGGCCCAGCATGATCTCCTTGCTTTTATGTTCTATTCCCCTTGAAACAAATGCCAACATTGCATTTGCTGCCTTTACCTTCATAAAGCAAGTAGTTAGGGTAGTAAAGCAGGCACATAACATTTACCTTTATTTGTCAGGGTGCTGTGTATAAAACTTGGCAAGTTACAATGCAGCTGTCTAAAACTTTCCTTAGGCCACACTTGGAGTATTGAGTGCATTTCTGGTCACTGCATTTTAGAAAGAATGTGGAGGCTTTAGGAAGAGCCTCACCAGGATGTTGCCCAGATTGGAGAGTATTAACTGTAAGAATTTGGACGAATTTGGATTGTTTTCTCGAGTGTCAGAGGCCAAAGAGGGCGATCTTCTAAAAATACATTTTTAAAAGGCATAAATAGTGTCTGAGTCTTTCTCCCATGATGAAAATGTAAAATACTGGAGAGCATCACTCTAAAGTAAGAGGAGGGAATATGCTTGTTCCACAGTAGTAAGTGCCTGGAGCACGATGCATGGGGAGCTGGCAGAAGCAGATAAGACAGCAATGTTTAAGACATTTGGACAGACTGACCAGCAGAGAGGAATGGAGGAATACAGACCAGGTGCAGGTAGACAGAGGAAAAAGAGAAATTATTAGCTTTTTTGTCCAATGTACATTGAAAAGTACAGTGAAATACAATGTTTACATCAAATCAGTGAGGATTGTGCCAGGCAGCCTGAAGTGTCACCATGTTTCTGGTCCCAACGTGGCATGCTCACAACTTGGTGACTAACCCGCATGTCTTTGGAACGTGGGGGATAATCGGAGCAGCCAGAGGCCATGGGGAGAACATAGAATCTCCTTGCAGACAGCGACAGAAATTGAAGCCCAATCTTTAAACTGGAGTTGTAAAATGTTATGCTAACTGCTGGGCGTGGTTCGACAGCACAGAGACTGGGCTGTTCTTGCTGTACCGTTCAATGCTGTCTGTACTGAATTCTGTGGAACTTCTCTGCTGATGACCATCCAGTCACTGCCACAAATGTTTAACCACCAACCTCTGTTACTGCTGATAAGCTGCTCGTTCCATTAAAGGAATTTTTTTGTTCAAAGCTGCAAGTCATCCAGGAAATGCAACCACAACATGCTGTGAGCCTGGAGTAGAGACGATGATGGGTGGGAGGTAGTGGTAAGAAGACTTTGTAAAATGTTACAAGGAAGAATCCTATGGGATTGACAGGCTTTGGGTCATGTTGGTTCTCTGTAGTCATTAGATTAGATTCAACTTTATTGTCATTGTGCAGAGTACAGATACAAAGCCATTGAAATGCAGTTAGCATCTGACCAGAAATGCAAAGAATTGCGATCAATGTGACTGACAGCATCCATGCTCTGCTGGCTGGTCGCCCAGTTAACACATACACAGAACACTGGCCAAAATCCTTCACCTGGGCTCTGGTCTCGTCACCATCGGGGTCTTGGCCCGAAACATCGTCTGTTTATTCCTCTCCATAAATGCTGCCTGGCCTGTCATGTTTCTCCAGTGTTTTGTGTGTATTACCCTGGATTTCCAGCATCTGCAAAATCTCTTGTGTTTATGATCTCCCAGCCACTGCTCAGCAGATACATCATAGAAGGGAACTTTATTTTAATAGCAGCTTTCATAGTCTCAATACTTGGGAGGGCTTATGAGCATATGACGTAGATTTGGGGGGAAGTTGCAGTCAATTATCGGAAAGAGCTCGTTCAAATCAGCACCATGAGGCATGAGGGACTGAAGATTCTGTGATATGAAGCAAAACACAAGCTGTTGGAGGAACTCAACTGGACCCATGATCTAAGAAAGGATGCACTGGCACTGGAGTGGGCCCAGAGGAGGTGTAATGTTGAATGAGGTTTGTGGATCTGGCGAGTGAGACAGAAAACACTGACTGTGAATAAGTATATTAATCTTTTGTTTACAAACTGTAAGAATTTGAACCAGCCGTTCATGTTCCCCAAGTTGCAGAAACTGCAAAGCTAATTATCAACAGCACTACTCTGTGGGAACCATGGGTAGGCCAAGGAGCTGCATATCCAGAAAATGCCATTCAGCGTCCAACAAGTGCCCTGCTTCATTTGGCATAGGCATAGCCATCCCAGGATACTGTTCCTGCACACACTTGCACCTTGTATTTGTACCCAACTTGCCCCCTACACCAACTCTCCCCACCAGATGGGGAAATCAGGACCTTCCAATTAAACAAATGGTATGTGGGGAAATTTCAGTCCCTAAAGCACTTACACCACCAGGGCTACTGGGGCTCAAATCCCTTCAAGCTGTTAGCATACTCCGGGTTGAGGTTGGCTGAAATAGATTACTCCCTCCCAGCTCCCCTAAAACAGAATGCCAAAACCCAAGAAGCCAGATAATTCTTCCCAACATTATTTTCCTTGTCAAAGGGATTGATATCAGAGGCATCTTGAATGACCCGTTTCCTACAACAATGAGGCACAAATGTGCTAACCACTGTCCTCTTACCCCCACCCTCTCCTTCCTGGAATCCCACTGCTACTGCCAGCAAACATTAGCCATGTCCCTTTTGCAGGGAGCCCTGAATGGAATGCGAAGAATCTGGAAGAGGACAAAAGGAACCCTTATCGATAGAGGACTTGAAGAATGACTCTTTCCCTCTCTTGCTGCCCCAGACGGTACTTGCCCCACATTGCATAGAGGGTGGGGATGGGAATCCCATTTACCTGCCCCAGTTTTAAGCGATGCTAGAAGCATTTTTTATGGAACATGTGGGATTCTCCCACTTCCCGTCTGCTTATTTAACTTCCACAGCTGACTAGGGGCACCCTCTTCTACATACTCTAAACCCAGTAATAATTGAATTGTTATACTTCTAGGATGACCAACAGCTGATACCCCTTTATTGGGAAAACTGCCTGTGTCCTACTATTCCAGAAGTTAATTCAATATTCTCGGGTGGGCTACCACTATTGCAGTATATTTCTGTGATTAGAGCCCACTGGCATAGAACTTTAGTGCCCTCCTCTACTGTGTTCCATTCTGCTTGGGGGTTTAAATTCCAGTCAGTAGGAGTGGGATACCCAAGTTTAACTGCGGCCGGAATGAACCCGGAGTGAGGCATTATGCTTGGGGGAAGCAAACAGCGTTCTCAGGTCATTATTGATCATGTGTTGGGATGATTGGTCCCCTAAGGCAACCACCTCTCAATTAAAAAGGCTTAATTCGGTATCCCTCTCATCCCATATCCTCAATAACCACACGACCAAAGACTTGCCAGCCTTTTGTCTGTACCTACCCCTAAACTCACTAATTCCCAAGCAGAGAACTCCCTGAGCTCTTTTCTTCAGAAGAAAGGAGAGAAACTGTCGAGTTAAAACAAAAAAGCACAGCACATGTTTCTTTTGGGAGACAGTCACGTTAAAAGAAAGGCAGAAAATAGATGAGATTCACGGGTTCATAAACAGTACTGCTTGATAGTAATAAGTAAGAAAAAAGCAGAAATAGCTGGCTACATTGGAAAGACAGACATGTTCAATTCCACAACAGATGACTGGGTGATATATACTGAATGAATTGAGATGTAATTTTGAAGCAAATGAAATAGCCAATGAAATGCGGGTGCCAGTGTTATAGAGTGTAATAGGTGGAAGAGCATACAGTTTGCTTGGACTACTCCAATCAAACCAGCCAAAATGATACCTGATAGTGTGAAAGTAATACAGGAATATTTACAGGACCATAAAACCATGCCATATCATAGCAGAAATGGGCCATTTTGCCCATCATCTGCTCTGCCATTTCATCAAGACTAACCCATTTTCCCTCTCAGCCCCAATCTCTTGCCCCCCACCTCCTGTATCCCTTTATGCCCGGACCAATCAAGAATCTATGAACCTCTGTCTTAAATATACATAAAGACTTGGCCTCTACAGCTGTCTGTGGCAGCAAATTCCACAGATTCACCACTCTCTGGCTAAAGAAATCCCTCCTCATCTCCATTCTAAAAGGATATCCCTCTATTCTGAGGCTATGTCCTCTAGTCTTAGACTCTCCAACCATAGAAAACATTCTCACCACATCCACTCTGGCCTTTCACCATCCAATAGGTTTCAATGAGGTCACCCCTCATTCTTCTGAATTCTAGTGAGTAAAGGGCCAGAGCTATCAAATGCTCTTCATATGACAAGCAACACACATAGAAGTTGCTGGTGAACGCAGCAGGCCAGGCAGCATCTCTAGGAAGAGGTACAGTCGATGTTTCGGGCCGAGACCCTTCGTCCCGAAACGTCAACTGTACCTCTTCCTAGAGATGCTGCCTGGCCTGCTGCGTTCACCAGCAACTTTTATGTGTGTTGCTTGAAATTCCAGCATCTGCAGATTTCCTCATGTTTGCGCTCTTCATATGACAAACCATTCAATATTGAAATCATTTTCATGAACCACCTTTGAACCCTGTCCAGTTTCAGCACATCCTTTTTAAGATAAGAGGCCAAAACTGCTCACAATACTCCAAGTGAGTCATCACCAGTGCTTTATAAAGTCTCCCCATTATATCCTTGTTTTTATGTTTTAGTCCTCTAGAAATAAATGCTAACATCACATTTGGCTTCCGCACCACAGACTCAACCTGCAAATTAACCTTGAGGCAATACTACACAAGAACTGCCAAGTCCCTTTGCATCTTAATTTTCCAAATGGAGAGAAATACAAAAAACTATCAACCCTTTCATTTCTTCTACCAAAGTACATGACCATGTACTTCCTGACACTATATTCCATCTGCCACTCCTTTGCCCATTCTCCTAATCTAGCTAAGTCCCTATGTAGCCTCTCTACTTCCTCAAGTCTACCTGCCCCTCCACCTATCTTCATATCATCTGCAAGCTTTGCAACAAAGCCATCAATTCCATCATCAAAATCATTGACATATAATGTAAATCAGTCCTAGCACAGACCCCTGTGGAACACCACTAGTCACTAGCAGTCAAGCAGCCTTTATTTCCACTCTTTGCCTCCTGCCAATCAGCCACTACTTTATCAATGCTAGAATCTTTCCTGTAATACCATGGGTGTTAGGTTTCATAAGTGGAATCAAAAGAAAGGGGAGTCCGTTTCAGCTTACATGGCTGAACTGAGGAAATTATCAGTTCAGTTAGGGGCTTATTGATGCATTAAGAGATTGTTTAGTGTGTAGAATCTTACAAGATAGTATTCAAAATGGCTTCTAACTGAACCACAGCTGACATTTAAAAGAGCAGTTGAAATCGCGATATGAATGGAAAGAGCAGACAGAGTCACGATTGAGTTTCAGTCAGGTGTGAACAAAATTGCAATGTCTAAACAGAAACCTGTCTGACTGAACACATTGTGTTACTGTTGTGGCAGGGGCTCACATACACAAGACCAATGCAGGATTAAAGGTGAAAGGCAGAAAATGCAACAGAGTCGGAAACATAGAAAGAATATGTCAGGCCGAAAAAAGTAAGTGGAAGAGAAAAAGATTTTTAAAAAATCAAGCTGTAGTTTCAAAAACAGCACTAATCTGCATGCTATTGATGAAAAATCTGATAATGATGAGAGTCACACAGGGCTTGATACTTACAATGGGAAAACTAACAAGAGGCAAGCAATATGACTTACACCAGAAGTGAACTGCAAATTAATTAAAATGAAACTAGCTGGGCTGTTTCAGTCATTCCATAAGATACTGAACTCTAGATATTCAACTCAGAACTTAGAGTCATAGAGAAGTACAGCTCAGAAATAGGACCTTCAGACCATCTAGTCCATACTGAACCCGGGACCATAGCACTCCATATCTGTACTATCCAAACTTCTCTTAAACGTTGAAATTGTGCTTGCATGCACCACTTGTGCTGGCAGCTCATTCCACACTCTCTCAACTGTCTGAGTGAAGAAGTTTCCCCTCATGTTCCCCTTAAACATTTCACCTTTCACCCTTAACCCATGACCTCTAGTTGTAGTCCCACCCAATCTCAGTGGAAAAAGCCTGCTTGCATTTACCCTATCTATCTATCTACCCTATCGGCAGGAGGAGAAGATGGCTGCGTACCTGCTTGTACGCAGCCCTCCGGTGAAAAATGATATCGTATCTGTTAAATAGGGGCCGTGGACAATTTTGATTTGATGGAGAATGGACGTGAAAGCACAGAAGAACATCTGGAGAAATTTCTGAAATGCCCGTCCATTGCCATCGTTACTGTGTGGTCAGGAATCTTTCGGAGGGTAGGCCTCAAAATCCCCGGCCTTGCCTGTTTTTGGCGACCGAGAAGGAGGTCAAATCGTTCGGACAGAGGTGGCGCTCGGTACTCGGTGTCGGACAGCTGATCAGAGCTCGAAGTTTTCGGATGACTCAGAGTCAGATTGTGGTCGGCATGGCAGGGACAGTTTTTCTTCCTTCTCCCGTGTGTGAGATTTGGGACATTTGAGAAACTTTGATCTTTACTGTGCTCACGGACTTCTTCATCAAGTTATGGTATTGTTACACTGTTTGTAACTATATGTTATAATTATGTGGTTTTGTCAGTATTTTCAGTCTTGGTTTGTCCTTTGTTTTGTGATATGACACTGGAGGAAATAATGTATCATTTCTTAATGCATGCATTACTAAATGACAATAAAAGAGGACTACTACATGTCTTCATAATTATAATATGCCCCTCATAATTTTGTATACCTCTATCAAATCTCCTCTCAATCTTCTCCATTCTGTGGAATATAGTCCTAAGCTATTCAATCTTATAACTCAGATCCTCCAGTCCTGGCAACATCCTTGTAAATTTTCTCTGTACCTGTTCAACTTTATTTAAATCTTTTCTGTAAGTAGGTGACCAAAACTGCGCACAATACTCCAAATCTTCACCATTGTCTTAAACAACTTTAACATAACATCCCATTTCCTGCAACCAATACTTTAATCTATGAAGGCCAATGCGCCAAAGCTTTCTTTATGACCCTATCTACCTGTGATGCCACTTTCAATGAATTATGGACGCTCAAAGCTGGTGCACATGTTGACAGTCTTGTGACTGCTATATGTATAAGACCTTGGTCAGACCCCACTTGGAGTACTGTGTTTGTCGTGGTTTCTCTTTTCTCACAAACGACAAGGAGATGCAGAAAACTCGTCAAGACGTTTTAAACTTTAATTTGCAAATCAAAGCTGAGACAATCAGAAAGCTAGTAGCTGACTGCCCGTCGAGGCTTGTATACAGCATTTTTTATAGCAATCTCCTATCTTAGCTACATTATCATATCCAGTCGGCCTGTGATTACATATCATCAATATATCCACTCCCGACTTTCCACTACTGTTTTTACTCCCCGACTTAATTATGTCCTAGTTTACATTTTAGACCATGTGTCTTCTCATCCCTAACCACAGTTATTTCTTAATTAGTCTTGTGTTGACATACTGCCCCATATTTCATCACCTTACTCGCCACCATTATCTTTCTACTTGGTTTCATTCTAGTTCTCTTCATGAATTAATAGTGAACAGGTCAAAAGTCATGGCTACATAGTGAATACCTTCTATTGAGCCAGCAGTGGTTACATAGTAAATATAGAAAATACAATGTGTGCATTTGAGTAAATACTGTTGAGTAAATACTGTAATACATAGAAAATACAATGCATGCATTTGCATTTTCCAGTATAATCCCACAGAGAGAGAGTACTGAGAGTCTATGCACAAAAGTTCAAATAAAGCCCCGCATTTACTCCCAAATTTGGGTTAAACTATAGTTTCCTGCGCTTAGGACTCAAAGTGTTCTCTCCCTGCCTCCCTAGGCCGCTGAGCCAAAAACCCGTCCCTTCGTATCTGAGACAGGGAAAAAGACTCAGGAACCTTCACAGTCTAATCCCCACATATTTCATCTCTCTCCTGTTCATCTTGCATGTCTCGTAGACTGTACGAATACATCATCGGTGCTTCCTTCTCCGTAGGGCTCGACCCAATAATTTCCAGGAGCATCGGAAACCGTTTCATTGCAGCACGCACTACAAGCGACTTGAGGCATGGAAGAAAACAGCACAGAATGACCGCACAGCTTAACAATACAATACCGATGGTTACTGCAATCGTGGTCAGCCATGCTCCCCATCCTCCTAGTTTACTATCTAACCAGTCAAAGAACTGATGTCCAAACCCTGCATTTTGTTTAACTTCCTTCCTTAGATTTTCCAGTTTATTCATTGCTCTGGTAAACGATCCCTCCGGACTAGTGTTATTCGGTATAAGAGTACAGCACTGTTCCCCAAACAGTCCACAAACCCCTCCTTTCTCTGCCGATAGCCAGTCTAGTACCTGTCTATTTTGCCACGCCACTCTACTGGTTGCATCTGGCTGCTGTCCCAAAGCCTCTAGTGCATCATCAGTGTAGTTAATGAATCTCTGTTGATTATAATATATATAATTTATCCATTCAACATTTTTGCTAACCCCTATTACAGGTATAAGTGCTTTCCAGCCCGCGGCAATCTCATTTCTTGCCTTAAACTCGTTAGGTATACCCCTCGGCTGTCCTATACTGTCGATCCGAATCGTCAGGTCAGGCTCATATTTTCTCTTCCTCTGTTTTAGAGACTGTTGCCTCGAGGTGTCAAACTGTATTTACAACTTCTTGAATCAGCATAACACGCGTACAGGTACCCACCCAATTAAGGAGAAGCGTGGATCTCAGACTCCCCTCCTGTCCACACAGCCACCAGGTATCTGCTAACGGGATGGTCTGGGAGTTCAGTGCACCCTCGGGCAGAGGGGTACCTGTCTGGTATCTTCGGCCTGGGATTACATTCCAAATCTTAACATAGTTGCTGCTGAAATGCCCAACCGAGAGGTCACCCGTCCGCGTGAAACTTTCATAACTCAAATGTTCCTGCATTTTAAGCTTTCCCAATGTGGGTGTCTGGCTTCTTTTATTCATAGCCCACGGTCTGCTGTAATTACAGTTAGAGGCAAGCTTGTTTTGATCAAACTGTGAGGAAGCCTGGTATAACATACACCAATAAGGGCACATTGGTGTGTTATCAATACACTTCTGATAACAAGGATCCATCCCGCTACAAATTCCCATACTGCAGGTCTTGACTACACTTGGACACTGCCGTGCACACTGCCCCCTCCGCTCCTTTCACCACTGCGTGCAGGTGGAGGAGTTATAAGGCATGGGGGCTACGTGTTGCACCGGGCTTGCCCTTGAGCTTAGATAACAATTCTGTCTCTTCATCATCCCTGCTGTATAATTTGCCCATTGGTACCACATGTTCTGATACCATGGTACGGAGGTAACCATTGTGCTCCTCTCACTCCTTTCTCTCAGATTTTGTGGGATCCTAACAATCCCATGCCACATCTGCCAAATTAATGGTCTCCAAATCTGCACGAGAGTATCTGAGTGTATCATCCCGGGGGGTGGGACTGGTCGCCCCAAGTCGTCCCCATTATCTGAAAGAATACTACCATCCATAACCCGATCCTTAGGGTCTTTGGGCCTGTCCTCAGGACCAAAAATTTCCCTTATTACTTGGTCAAGTTCCTGCGGTTCAGTGTCAGCTTCTTGTTGCTCTTGTCTGTCCCCTACTGTTTGTTCCTCTTCACCACTTACCTCGGGTGGCCCACCTGACTGTACCTGCGGGACTGCTCTAGTGCAGTGATTGAGATGATATCAGGTGGAGCGTCCTTCACTTGAACTGCGGTGGGTGATGCTTTGGTTACTGTAAAGGGCCCTTCCCTTCTGGGTTCGTTCCACTTTCTTCGAAACGCTCGCACGTAGACCTGATCGCCTGGCTTGATTGGTCCTTCCCCTTGATCAATCTCTGGCTCTTTCTGTTTTTCCTCTGCATAAATAGACTTATGCATCATAGTTAATTGCCGCATGTATTGTTTTAATTCCAATTCCAGTTGTTCCAAACTAGGCCCTTTATATGGTCCTCTCCACTGGGGCACTGGCATGGGCCTTCCAGTTAGCATTTCATGCGGTGTTAGACACGTCATCCGATTAGTCTGCATGCGGTAACTCATTAACGCTAACGGTAGTGCACCGACCCAGTGGAGTTTAGTATCTGCACAGATTTTGTTTAGTTTGGTTTTTAAGGTCCCGTTAATTCTTTCCACCATACCCTGCGACTGAGGGTGATACACACATCCAAATCTCTGCTTTATTCTCAGTGCTTGCAGTACTAACTTGACCACTTTTTGGATGAAAGCTGAACCATTGTCTGAGCTAATTTCTGTCCGTATCCCAAACCTTGGGATCACTTCGTTTGTCAGGAATTTCACCACTGTTCCTGCCCCTTGATCTTTCGAGGGTACTGCCTCTACCCATCTGCTGAATCTGTCGATTACCACCAACATGTATCTTTTCCCTCTTACTGTTTTTATCATGTCTACATAGTCAATCACCAGGTGTTTAAATGGCCCTTCAGGTACGGGTATATGACCTATTGGGGTTGTAATTCCTTTCCGAACATTATTCTGCGTGCATACCTCGCACTGTGACAACACATGGTCTACTGAAGCCTGTAAATAAGGCGACCAAAATCCGTCCTTTTTTATTTTCCTTATTGCTTTCCCCCTTGCACAATGATCCATCCCATGTGCTTCTGAGATCAGGATAGTCAGTAAAGGGGTGGGAGCTACCAGTAGGCCATCTTCCATGGTCCATAGGCCTTCTGGGTTCTGATTGGCCCCCCTTTGTCCCCACAGTGTTTGCTCTGCCAAAGTTGCCTTCCCTGTAATTCAATTAGATCCTCTACCATAGGTTCCGGCTCTAGACATACCTGGGGTGCAATAACAGCGGATGTACACCCAGACGCTTTCCTGGCTGCTTCATCTGCAGCTTGATTTCCCTTTGTTACTGCATCGTTTCCTTTTTTATGTGCCTGGCATTTTACTATAGCCAGTGCTTTAGGTTTCATCAGTGCTTTTATTAGATCTAAAATCTGCTGTCAGTGCTGTATGGGATCTCCACTGCTCTTTTTAAAACCTCTCAGTTTCCACACTGCCCCAAACAAATGACACACTCCATGAGCATATGCTGAATCTGTATAGGTATCTACTTTCTCTCCCTCTGTTTCTAATATCTGCCTTTTCACTCTCTCTTTTTCCCCTTCAAGGCTTTTATCTCCTATCCTCTGCCTACACTCTCCTGCACCCTCTCTTTTGCTACTTAACTCTTGCTCTCCCGACAAGTTACCTTCTGCCCCGGCCTGTTCAGTTCCGTGCCCATATAACAAAGATTTCTCTTCATCCCTTTTCGCTTTTAACTCCTGTAACCCTTTGATCTCTTCTTCTATTTCCCTTTTCTCCTGTTCTATCTTTGCCCTGTCTTCCTCTATTACCTTCCGTAGTTCCTCCTGCTCCTTTTCGTGATTCTTTCTTTCCTCCTCGGTATGCCAGACTTTAATTTCTCCATTTAGATCCACTCTTCCTGTTATCATCGGACACTGCATAAGGGTTTCTTTCTCATAATAGGGAGGAGGTTTTTCTACGTCTTTCAGGTCTGGGTATAGAGCCGAAGCCGGCTCCCTGTTATGCTTTTCCTTTTCTTTATCAGACTGCTGCTTTCGTTTCTCAGTGTCCTTTTTTACTTACTATTAATATACCTCCCGTCTTTCTTAATCTTTCTCCCTCCATCCTAAAGAGTTTTAACACTTCCATTTCTTGTTCCCTTTTTCCTTCTCTTTTCTTAGATTTATCTTTGGGTTCGTGATTTTTAATTAGCGCTTCCATTTCCTCGCATAAGCTTACATCAAATGTTCCTTCTCTTGGCCATTTCGTGACCAGTTCTTTAGTTCTTTTTTCCTATTTTTCTGAAATTTCCGTAATCTTACCTTGACACACCAGGAATTTTCTGCTCAATATTTCTACTGCTGTTCCTTTCTCTGTCATGTTGTTCTCTTTTTCCTTTTTCTATTATGGTATTTTAAGAATCTCACGACTTGCCTATTTAATAATACTATTCCTCTAACTCTATTTCTATGCCTAGCCTTATGGTTTATCTCACCAGCGTCTGAATTATCTATTAAGCTATTTTTTATCTCTTATTACGTTCTGCCCGTGCAGACCCCTATTTAGGGCGGTATCCACAGAACCTTTTTCTTTTACACCTCGCCTATGCAGACCCTTACACTTCTTAAGGCGGTATTCACGAGGATTTTTAATTCTCCTTCCCTGCCTGTTCAGCCCTTCGTTTTGTGCAAAGCGGTATCCACAGGGACTTACCAACACCACGTGGAATTTTCTTACTTGACTTATTATTACTACTTACTTACTTATTCGTACTTACCCCCACTGCCGTGCTCTTGATTAATCCTCTGAGCCTCCTTTTATCCCCAATTCTGCCAGATTCTTTGGATCAGAGAGACCCTTCGGCAGTTGCTTCACACTTCTGAGTCCCCGAGACCCCCCAAAACCAACAGAATTATTAGTCCGAATTATCGCAAAAAACGCTCACCTTTTTTCTTTGGGTGCACCCTTAATTCTGTTAACCCCAGTGAGGGTCCCCGAGGGACCAGGAAGCGTCCCAATCTGCCGTTCCCTTCCTCACGGGTCTCTATCCGATCCTGTTCGTGACGCCAATTTTGTCGTGGTTTCTCGTTTCTCACAAACGACAAGGAGACGCAGAAAACTCGTCAAGACGTTTTAAACTTTAATTTACAAATCAAAGCTGAGACAATCAGAAAGCTAGTAGCTGACTGCCCGTCGAGGCTTGTATACGGCATTTTTATAGCAATTTTCCTATCTTAGCTACATTATCATATCCAGTGGGCCTGTGATTACATATCATCAATATATCCGCTCTCGACTTTCCACTATTGTTTTACTCCCCAACTTAATTATGTCCTAGTTTACATTTTAGACCATGTGTCCTCTCATCCCTAACCACAGTTATTTCTTAATTAGTCTTGTGTTGACATACTGCCACATATTTCATCACCTTACTCGCCACCATTATCTTTCTACTTGGTTTCATTCTAGTTCTCTTCATGAATTAATAGTGAACAGGTCAAAAGTCATGGCTACATAGTGAATACCTTCTATTGAGCCAGCAGTGGTTACATAGTAAATATAGAAAATACAATGTGTGCATTTGAGTAAATACTGTTGAGTAAATACTGTAATACATAGAAAATACAATGCATGCATTTGCATTTTCCAGTATGTTCAGTTCTGGTCGCGTCACTACAGGAAGGATGTGGATACTATAGAGAGAGTGCAGAGGAGATTTACAAGGACGTTGCCTGGATTAGAGAGTGTGCCTTATGAGAAAAGGTTGAGTGAACTTGGCCTTTCATCCTCCACTGCTCCAAGGAGAAGGGGTGACCTGAAAGAGGTGTACTGTATAGGCATTGATCATGTAGATAGCCAGAGACTTTTTCCCAGGGCTGAAATAGCTAACACGAGGGGGCGTAGTTTTAAGGTGCTTGGAAGTAGGCATAAGGGGGATGTCAGAGGTAAGTTTTTCACACAGAGTTGTGGGTACATGGAATGCATTGCCAGTGAAGGTAGTAGAGGTGAATACAAAAGAGTCTTTTAAGAGATTCTTAGATAGATATATAGAGCTTAGAAAAATAGAGGGCTATGCGCTAGGGAAATTCTCTAGAGTAGGTTACAGGGTCGGCACAACATTGTGGGCCGAAGGGCCTGGAATGTGCTGTAGGTTTCTATGTGTTCCCAGATCCCTTTGTTCTATCGCACTCCTCAGTGCCCTAACGTTCACTGTGTAAGACCTACCCCGGTTGGTCCTGCTGAAGTGCAATACCTTGCACTTGTCTGCATTAAAGTCTCTCTGCCATTTTTCCAGCTGATGTAAATCCCTCTGCAAGCCATGATAGCCTTCCTCCCTGTCCATTACACTGCCAGTCTTGGTGTCATCCGCAAATCTGCCAATCCAGTTAACCACATTATCATCCAGATCACTGATATACATAACAAATAACAATGGACCCTGCACCAATCCCTACCGTACACCACTAGTCAGAGTCCCTACAGCCTTCAGTCAGAGGCAATCATGTAATAGCACTCTTTATCTTCTCCCACAAAGCTAATGTCTAATCAAATTTACTACCTCATCTTGAATGCCGAGCGACTGAACCTTCTTGACAAACTTCCCATGCAGTATCTTGTCAAATGCCTTGCTAAAGTCCATGTAGACAACATCCACAGCCTCGACTGTCCTGGTAACTTCCTTGAAAAACTATAAGATTGGTTAGACATGACCTACCATGCACAAAGCTATGCAGACTATACTTAATCTGTCCATGCCTATTGAAATACTTGTATATGCAGTCCCTTAGAATACCTTACAATAACTTTTCCACAGCTGATGTCAGACTCATTGGCCTATAATTTCCTGGTTTATGCTTTGAGCCTTTTTTAAACAGTGGACCAATATCAGCTATCCTCCAATCCTCTGGAACCTCTCCTGTCGTGAAGGGTGATTTAAATATCTCTGCTAGAGCCCTGGAAGTTTCTGCACGAGGATATGAGGGAATACCTTGTCAGACCTAAGGGATTTATCCACTTGGATTTGCCTCAAGACAGCAAACACCACCTCCTGTAATCTGTACAGAGTCCATCGAAGTTGATGCCACTTTGCCTCACTTCTATAGACTCAGCAGCCATCTCCTGAGTAAATGCAGATGCAAAACATTCATTTAAGATCTTCAAGAGGATCAATTTTGACCCTTGCAATCATTTTGCTCTTAACATATCTGTAGAATCCCTTAGGATTCTCCTTCATCTTGTCTGCTAGAGCAATTTCATTCCTTCTTTTAGCCCTCCTGATTTATTTCTTAAGTGTCCTCTTTCATTACTTGTGCTCCATAGGCACTTCATTTGTTCCTACTTGCCTATAGCTGCTGTGCACCTCCTTTCCTCTCTTAACCAGGGCCTCGATATCTCATGAAAACCAAGGTTCCATAAACTTGTTATCTTTACCCTTTATTCTGACAGGCACATACAAGCTTTGTACTCTTAAATATTCATTTTAGAAGGCCTCCCACTTTCTAAGTTCACATTTGCCAGAAAACTGCCTGTTCCAATCCACATTTGCCAGTAACTTACACTGAAGAAAAGGTAACTCTTGTGGGAATGATTTTCACAACAGTGAAATACAACAACAAGCAAGCCATGTTGGGTTTGTATGTGGTGAAGACAGGAGGGCCAGCATTGTGGGCCATGATTGGCTGGGATAATTGCAACTTGGCTGGAGATACATCCACCATTTGCATGCCTCAACACCAGCAACAGAGTCAACTGAAAGGAAATTGAGAAAGTACTAGATGAGGCAACAGCAGTGTTTAAATTCGGCACCAGAAAACTCAAGCATATCATGGGTAAAATTGTGTTAAATGAGGGATCCCCACCAGCCGCGGTAAGCTGGCCAGGGTGAAGTGAAGCAGACTATGTTTGAGGCACCTTTTCCAGCCCCTTCCTCCATGGAGGTGAGCAGAGCGATCCTAAAGAGGGCTGCTCAGACACCCAGGGGGCTGCTGAACTCAACTGCTGCTTCGGTCCAGTGGAGAGCGAGCCTATGCCCTGGGCCGCCTGTGTACAGGTTTGTGACTACAGCTTCCAGTGTCTCCGTACCTGCTGCTTCGCCACTCCCCCATCGCCACAGGACTCTAGGTTGCGCGTTGGGTTTGAAGTCATGACTTGTGCTTGACTTGGATTAAAGTGAGGGAGAGTTGCGCAGGTCGTCAGCCTCACTCTCTCGTCCCGGCCTATCTGGACCCACGGCAAGACATAGTCGAGATGGCTGGAGATAGGTCAGGATGCAGTGGATGGCCAGCAGTGTTCTGTGTGTGTCTCACTGTGCCCTCTTAGCGCTCCACCACGCATTGCTGAGAATCGCCTTTCTGCCCGTTGAACCAGTGATGGTTTCTTCCGCGCAGTCCGCCGAATCCAGGCTTCACATGCTAGGTAGACAAGCCCTGAGTGTTGTGGGTCTACGGCGGTTCTTGCGGCGTGCTCGCAAGCCTCCCTACCCATTGTTGGGCATCCTCATCCACCTTTGCAGCCGTTGGGAGATGTCTCCTCTTCCGCCTGCTCTGCCGTTGGGATGATCATCTTGGTTACTGGCCTATGGAAGTGGGCTCGCAGCTCGCTGCCACGCTGGCCATACCAGGTGGCGGGGGCGGGCAGTGGCGGTCGCAACGAGTGGCAGGCCAGCTCCAGGCCTTGGGCCTTGCCCCCTCCGCCCGCCGCCGCCTCGCACTGGCTGCAGGCCGCCAACGGTGTGGTGGCGGCGGGCGGCCCGGGGACGGGCCCCGGCCTCGACCTCACCAAGAGGCGGCATCGCGCCTCCCCGCACCGCACATATGACATAGAGCCCTCTTTCGGATCGCTCTGCTCACCTCCATGGAGGAAGGGGCTGGAAAAGGTGCCTCAAACATAGTCTGCTTCACTTCACCCTGGCCAGTTTACCGCGGCTGGTGGGGATCCCTCATAGCGGTCGACCTACAACAGTGAAGAAGAAAGTGATGGTGCTCAACCTTGGCACATGGAACGTGAGAACTCTGCGAGATAACGTCAAGGCAGACAGACCAGAGAGAAGAACTGCACTGGTTGCAAAAGAGCTAGCTCGCTACAACGTGGACATAGCAGCTCTCAGCGAAACACGCCTAGCAGACAAGGGCCAGCTGACAGAACGTAGTGGTGGATGCACGTTCTTCTAGAGCGGTCGCAGCAGGGCTGAACGATGAGAAGCAGGCATGGGATTTGCCATCAATTCTAACCTTGCCCGTAAACTCACCAAGCACCCAGAGAGCATCAACGACCGCCTGATGACACTTCAGCTCCCACTTGCAAACAAGAAGAGTGCTGCGCTGATTAGTGCCTACGCTCCCACCATGACCAACCCAGATGACGTTAAAGACAAGTTCTATGAAGAACTCGACGCCCTCATCTCAGCAATCCCACAGTCAGAGAAGCTCATCGTTCTCGGGGACTTCAATGCCAGAGTAGGGACAGACTACCAAACCTGGGAAGGGATCATTGGAAGACACGGCACTGGCAAGTGTAACAGCAACGGCCTTCTGCTCCTCAAGACGTGTGCCACACATGACCTTGTCATCACCAACACCCTGTTCCGCCTACCCACCCGTAAGAAGACGTCATGGATGCACCCACGCTCGAAGCACTGGCATCTGATTGACTACATCATCACCAGGAAGAGGGACAGGATGGATGTCAGAGTGACGAGAGCCATGTGTGGTGCCGACTGCTGGACCGATCACTGCCTCATTGTGTCCAAGTTCAGGCTTCGCACTCTGCCCATGAGAAGACCCCAAGGGCAGAAGACTGCAAAGAGGTTGAATGTCTCCAAGCTGAAAAGCAGCAGGGTTGCAGAAGAACTCGTCGATGACCTTGAAGGCAGACTGCCAGACACACCACAGGATGACGGGACCAGCGTTGAGGAACAGTGGACGGCCTTCAGAGACGCTGTCTACACTACCGCCCTCGAGCATCTCAGACCAGCAACCCGAAGAAACCAAGACTGGTTCGATGAGAATGATGAAGAAATACAGACACTACTAACGGAGAAACATCAACATTACAGAGCACATCAGAACGACTCCACGTTGGTAGCCAAGAAAGATGCCTTTACCAACACAAGAAGAAAGGTGCAGAAAAAACTTTGCGAGATGCAGGACAGCTGGTTCAGCAAGAAGGCCGATGAAATCCAGGGCTATGCAGACAGCCACGAGTAAAGCGCTTCTACGATGCGCTTAAGGCTGTATACGGACCCCAGTCCTCCGGCTCCTCACCTCTCCTCAACGCAGATGAGACGCAGCTGCTGACAGAGAAGAAGCAGATTCTGGATCGGTGGGCTGAGAACTTTAACAACGTCCTTAATCGCCCTGCCGACATCAACGACGAGGCCATTGCCCGCCTGCCCCAGGTAGAGATCAACAAGAACCTCGACACCCTCCCCACAGTAGATGAAGTCAGGAAGGCAGTGAAGCAGCTCTCCTGTGGCAAAGCGCCAGGACCCGATGCAATCCCTGCTGAGGTATACAAAGCAGGAGGCCCTGTCATGATGCAAAAGCTGACTGTTCTCTTCCAGTCCATGTGGAAAAAGGGACAGGTCCCGCAACAGCTGAAAGATGCCGGCATAGTCCACATCTACAAGAGGAAAGGCAACCGCAAGTCTTGCGACAACCATCGAGGCATCTCCCTCTTGTCCATTGCAGGGAAGATTCTGGCCCGTGTCCTGCTCAACCGCCTTCTCCAACATCTTGAGCAAGGTCTGCTCCCAGAAAGCCAGTGCGGCTTCCGTGCTGAACGTGGGACCGCGGACATGATTTTTGCTGCGCGCCAACTCCAGGAAAAATGCCAGGAGCAACACAGCGACCTCTTCGTGACCTTTGTCGATCTAACCAAGGCTTTCGATACGGTCAGCAGAGAAGGCTTGTGGAAGATCATGGAGAAGTTTGGCTGCCCCAGCAAGTTCATCACAATCGTCCGGCAGTTCCACGACGGTATGATGGTGAAAGTTCTGGATGACGGCGACGAGTCGGAGGCCTCCCAGTGACAAATGGCGTTCTTGCCCCGACTCTGTTCAGTATGGTATTCTCTGCCATGCTGACAGATGCCTTCCGTAACTACGAAGAAGTAATCCACGTCAGGTACAGGACTGGCGGCAGGTTGTTCAACCTTAGGCGCCTGCAGGCAATTACAAAGGTGCGAGAGACTGTCATCAGAGACTTCTTGTTTGCTGATGACTGCGCACTCAACGCCAGCACAGAGCAGGAGATGCGGCGTGAAATGGACTGCTTCTCACAAGCCTGTGATGACTTCGGTCTCACTATCAGCACCTAAAAGACCGAAGTTATGTACCAGCCTGCCCCAGGAAAGCCATACCAGGAGCCGCACATCACGGTGAAGGGCCAGAACCTCCAGGCAGTCAACAACTTCACCTACCTGGGCAGCATACTGTCTCGCGCAGTGAACATAGACGCTGAGGTCAACAACAGGATTGCCAAAGCCAGCGCCGCCTTTGGGAGACTCCGTGAGAACATCTGGGAGTGGAGAGGACTCAGCCTTACCACCAAGCTGAAGGTCTACTGTGCAGTGATCCTTACCACCCTCCTTTACGCCAGCGAGACCCGAACTGTCTACAGCAGACACGCCAAACAGCTCAACCACTTTCACCTGAGCTGTCTCCGCAGACTCCTCCACATCAGGTGGCAGGACAAAATCCCCGACATGGAAATCCTGGAACGAGCTGGGCTCTGCAGCGTCTACACCCTCCTGCTGAAAGCCCAAGCCAGGTGGGCTGGACATGTGGTCAGAATGCCAGACAGCCGATTGCCTAAGCAGCTGCTGTACGGAGAACTGTGTCAGGGCAAGCGCTCAGTCGGGGGGGCAGGAGAAACGTTACAAAGACTGCCTGAAAGCGTCCCTCAAAGGCCTGGGTGTCGACATCAACACGTGGGAGACGCTTGCCCTCGACCGTCCAGCTTGGCGCAGCAAGATCACCACAGGAGCCCGTGCAGCTGAAGTCAGGCGCATCATCGAGGCGCAACGAAAGCGTGTTGTGTACAAGGCCTGAGCAGCATCCACTGCCACGACAGCCCCACCCACTTATGTCCCACATGTGGGCGAGCCTTCAGGGCCCGGATTGGCCTCATCAGTCACCTCCGGACCCACAGCCACCAATCTCCCATTTGACTTTGAAGCCATGGTCATCTTCGACTACGAAGGACGAACAACAACAACAACAACAGTGTTAAATGAAAGTCCATCCTGTTACAAAGCCCATCCTGTTCCTTATACTACCCATGAGTTGAAGGATGAAGGAATTCTTTCCAAGATTGAGTGGAGCCCATGGACAGTGTCAGAAGTTGCAGTAGCCAAGAGGAATTGCTCTTTCAGGATCTGTAGTAATTTTAAGGTCACCATCAAGGGTCGGAGCCGTCTCTACTTCCTGAGGAGACTGAGGTCCTTTAACATCTGCCGGACGTTGTACGAGTCTGTGGTGACCAGTGCGATCATGTTTGCTGTTGTGTGCTGGGGCAGCAGGCTGAGGGTAGCAGACACCAACAGAATCAACAAACTCATTCGTAAGGCCAGTGATGTTGTGGGGATGGAACTGGACTCTCTGACGGTGGTGTCTGAAAAGAGGATGCTGTCCAAGTTGCATGCCATCTTGGACAATGCCTCCCATCCACTACATAATGTACTGGGTGGGCACAGGAGTACATTCAGCTAGAGACTCATTCCACCGAGATGCAACACAGAGCGTCATAGGAAGTCATTCCTGCCTGTGGCCATCAAATTTTACAACTCCTCCCTTGGAGGGTCAGACACCCTGAGCCAATAGGCTGGTCCTGGACTTATTTCCTGGCATAATTTACATATTACTATTTAACTATTTATGGTTTTATTACTATTTAATTATTTATGGTGCAACTGTAATGAAAACCAAATTCCCCCGAGATCAATAAAGTATGACTATGACTACTAACCCAGTACCGAATGTAGATCATTACCCTCTGTCTAGGGTAGATAATACCTTTGCAAACCTTTCTGAAAGGAATCTCTTCAGCAAAGTGGACTTAACTACAGATGGAGATAGAAGAAGAGTCATAGAAACATAGAAAATAGGTGCAGGAGTAGGCCATTTGGCCCTTCGAGCCTGCACCGCCATTCAATATGATCATGGCTGATCATCCAACTCAGAACCCTGTACCAGCCTTCCCTCCATACCCCCTGATCCCTTTAGCCACAAGGGCCATATCTAACTCTCTCTTAAATATAGCCAATGAACTGGCCTCAACTGCTTCCTGTGGCAGAGAATTCCACAGATTCACCACTCTCTGTGTGAAGAAGTTTTTCCTCATCTCGGTCCTAAAAGGCTTCCCCTTTATCCTCAAACTGTGATCCCCTCGTTCAGGACTTCCCCAACATCGGGAACAATCTTTCTGCATCTAGCCTGTCCAATCCTTTTAGAATTTTAAATGTTTCAATCAGATCCCCCCTCAATCTTCTAAATTCCAGAGAGTATAAGCCTAGTCGATCCAGTCTTTCATCATATGAAAGTCCTGCCATCCCAGGAATCAATCTGGTGAACCTTCTTTGTACTCCCTCTATGGCAAGAATGTCTTTCTCAGATTAGGGGACCAAAACTGTACACAATACTTCAGGTGTGGTCTCACCAAGGCCTTGTACAACTGCAGTAGTACCTCCCTGCTCCTGTACTCGAATCCTCTTGCTATGAATGCCAGCATACCATTCGCCTTTTTCACCACCTGCTGTACCTGCATGCCCACTTTCAATGACTGGTGTATAATGACACCCAGGCCTCGTTGCACCTCCTCTTTTCCTAATCCACCACCATTCAGATAATAATATATTTTCCTGTTCTTGCCACCAAAGTGGATAACCTCACATTTATCCACATTAAATTGTATCTGCCATGAATTTGCCCACTCACCTAACCTATCCAAGTCACCCTGCACCATCCTAGCATCCTCCTCACAGCTAACACTGCTGCCCAGCTTTGTGTCATCCGCAAACTTGGAGATGCTGCATTTAATTCCCTCATCTAAGTCATTAATATATATTGTAAACAACTGGGATCCCAGCACTGAGCCTTACGGTACCCCACTAGTCACTGTCTGCCATTCTGAAAGGGTCCCGTTTATTCCCACTCTTTGCTTCCTGTTTGCCAACCAGTTCTGTTTTCACATCAATACCATACCCCCAATACCGTGTGCTTTAAGTTGGCACACCAATCTCCTGTGTGGGACCTTGTCAAAAGCCTTTTGAAAATCCAAATATACCACATCCACTGGTTCTCCCCTATCCACTCTACTAGCTACATCCTCAAAAAATGGTGTTTCTCACCATAAACGCTCATAAAAGGCTTTCTCACTATAATAGGCTTATTTTTGAAATAGCATCTGCACTCTTGCGGAGAGCTATGGGCCAGGTGCTGCAATTCTGCCTGGGCGCTCAGTGTTACCCAAATGACATCATTGCCAGTGGTGAAGATGACAAGGAACATCTCCAAAATCTTAAAATGATTAGAAGAAGTATGACCTCAGAGCATGGTGCAACAAGTGTAAACCAGTCATCATTTACTGTGGTCACATCATTGATGCACAAGGATTACAGAAGTGTTCTGAGGAAGTTCAAGTAGTGGTAGATGCCCCAAGACCAAAGAATGCATCACAGTCACGGTCCTTTTTAGGGTTTGTGTGTGTGTTCGCGTTCGTTCGGCTGAACACTGTGAGCATGCTCTGCTGGCACCAGCACATTCTGAGTTTGGAAGAATGAGAGGATACCTTGGTGAAACTTAAAGGTCTTGTGGGTTTTGACAGGATAGAGGCAGTGAGGATGTTTCCCTTGACTGTGAGGTCCAGAACCAGGTCTCACAGTCTCATAATAAATGGCGTGGCCGTTTGGGACTGGAGAGAAGAAAAAAATTATTTACCCAGAGGGCAGAGTGAATCTTTGGAATTCTCTACTCAAATACGCTGTGGAGCTTCGGTCACGAAATGTATCCGAGCGGTCCATTGATAGACAGTAAGGGAAGCAGGGGATATGGTTTCAAGGCAGGAAGAGACACTGAATTTGAAGATCAGCCATGATCTTATTGTGTGGAAGAGCAGGAGAGGTGTTCTGTGTGTCCAGCTTCTGCTGCCTCCTCTGATATTCTTACAGCAAAATTCAGCAAACGATTACCTTCCGATATTCCACTGATTCACCAGTTCCGAGTAAGGCGAAGAAAACTTGCTGAGTGGAACTTTCTAAAATCCTTTATTTTGTTTTACTTAGAGATACAGCATGTCACAGGGCCCTCCGGCCCAGCGAGCCTGCACTGCCCGATGACACCCATGACCAAGTAATGTACTGACCTGTGTAACTCGGAATGTGGGAGGAAACCAGAGCACCTAAAGGAGACCCATACGGCCACAGGGCGAACATACAAACACTTTACGGACAGTGGCGGGAACCAAACCTAGGTTCCTGGTGTTGTAATAACTTTAGATTAGATTATGAGAACACTCAGTCCTCTTTTTATTGTCATTTAGAAATGCATACATGCGTTAAGAACTGATACAATGTTTCTCCAGAGTGATATCACAGAAAATAGGACAAACCAAAGACTAACACTGACAGAACCACATAATTATAACATATAGTCACAACAGTGCAAAGCGATACATAATTTGATGAAGAACAAACCATGGGTATGGTAAAAAAAAGTCTCAAAAGTCCCCAACTCGATTGACTCCTGAGTCCCCGATAGCAGGCGGCAAAAGGGAGAAGCTCCCTGCTGTAAACCTCTAGGCATCGTCAACTTGCCGATGCCTTGGAAGCAGCCGACACTGAGTCCATCCGTCCAAAAGCTTCGAGGTTCCAAGCAGCCCCTCCAATACAGCCTCCTGAGCGCCATCCTCTGCCGAGCGCCTTCGACCTCGCCCCGGCCGCTGAAACACGCAAAGCCGAGGATTTTGGGGCCTTCTGCTCTGGAGATTCTGGTTACCACACAGTAGCAGCGGCAGCGAAGCGGGCATTTCAGAAGTTTTCCAGATGTTCCTCCGTACTCTCACGTCCATCTCCATCAAATCAGAATTGTGCACGGTCCCCTACTTGACAGATTACAGACATCACCACCAAAGTGGCTGCGCCCGCTGCTGTAGTGCTGCCATCTTCTCCTCCTTGATGCTACTTAACGCTACGCTACCGTGTCACCCCCGGTACAAGCTATGACTGCGTCTGTTTTCACTTTTTAAGTTTAATTTATGGGATCTTGGTAGTTCTGCTGGGCCAAAGTCTAGTGTCCATCCCTAACTGTCCCAAGAAAGTGGGGATGAACTACCTTCTCAAGCCGCTGCAAACATTCTCAAAGTCAAGTTTATTGTACAAGTGCACAGGTGCAATGAAAGACATCACAGGCCCATATAAGCAGCATTCACATATGTAAATGAAATTGAGGCCCTCTGTGGGCCATGGTTGACCATGGATGTTGTGTCCTAACAAAGTAGATAAGCCAGGGCAGTACGATACGGAGAGTGATCTGTGGCCCATGTAGCAGGCTCCCTTCTCCACACAGCTGATGAATGCAGACCCCGATACAGCTTGGCATCAGCAGCATTACTAGAGATGCCGGCCAGTGTGAGCTTGATATAGTTCTGCCTTAGGGACTCCAGCTCTGTACATTTCCTCGGTGTTTACTACCAAAGCCTTCCCAATGGGTGGGTATAGCCACAAGGCATCAGAGGTTTGAGATCAGAGCTTTTCTCCTTGAACATGGCATCCCAAGAAAGAACACAATTAGAGTAAAGGGAGTATAACGTGTTCATTGTGTTGTTACATTGTGGTTGAGCTGGTTGGTTCATGAATGGAACGGTCGAAAGGAAGTCAGTGTACTTTAGTGTAGATACACCCACAGTTATATTGGGGAGGGAACTCCAGGATATACACCCTACAATATAGAACATAAAATAGTACAGTACAGCACAGTACAGGCCCTTCAGCCCACAATGTTGTGCCGACCCTCAAACCCTGCCTCCCATATAACCCCCCACCTTAAATTCCTCCATATACCTGTCTTGTAGTCTCTTAAATTTCACTAGTGTATCTGCCTCCACCACTGACTCAGGCAGTGCATTCCACGCACCAACCACTCTCTGAGTAACAAACCTTCCTCTAATATCCCCCTTGAACTTCCCACCTCTTACCTTAAAGCCATGTGCTCTTGTATTGAGCAGTGGTGCCCTGGGGAAGAGGCACTGGCTGCCCACTCTATCTATTCCTCTTAATATCTTGTACACCTCTATCATGTCTCCTCTCATCCTCCTTCTCTCCAAAGAGTAAAGCCCTAGCTCCCTTAATCTCTGATCATAATGCATACTTTCTAAACCAGGCAGCATCCTGGTAAATCTCCTCTGTACCCTTTCCAATGCTTCCACATCCTTCCTATAGTGAGGTGACCAGAACTGGACACAGTACTCCAAGTGTGGCCTAACCAGAGTTTTATAGAGCTGCATCATTACATCGCGACTCTTAAACTCTATCCCTCGACTTATGAAAGCTAACACCCCATAAGCTTTCTTAACTACCCTATCTACCTGTGAGGCAACTTTCAGGGATCTGTGGACATGTACCCCCAGATCCCTCTGCTCCTCCACACTACCAAGTATCCTGCCATTTACTTACTTTGTACTCTGCCTTGGAGTTCGTTTTTCCAAAGTGTACCACCTCACACTTCCCCGGGTTGAACTCCACCTGCCACTTCTCAGCCCACTTCTGCATCCTATCAATGTCTCTCTGCAATCTTCGACAATCCTCTACACTATCTACAACACCACCAACCTTTGTGTCGTCTGCAAACTTGCCAACCCACCCTTCTACCCCCACATCCATAATGAAGAGACAATGTTGTATTTCCAAAGAGAGACATATAAAGTGCTGGAGGAATTCAACAGGTCAGACTGCATCTATGGAAACAAACAGTTGACATTTTGGGCTAAGATCCTTCATCAGGACTGGAAAAGAAGGGGAAAGATACCAGAATAAAAAGGGGGAGGGGAAGGAGGATAGCCAGAAGGTGATGGATGAAGCCAGGTGGGTGGAAAAGATAAAGGGCTGGAGAAGAAAGAATCTGATAGGAGAGGAGAGTGGCCATGGGAGAAAGGGAAGAAGTGGGGGATGCTGGGGGAGGTGATAGGCAGGTGATGAGAAGAGGTAAGGGGCCAGAGTGGGTAATAGAAGAAGAGAGAAAAGGAAAGATTCAGGAAGGAGAAATCAATGTTCATGCTGTCAGGTTGGAGGCTGGCTAAGTGGGATATAAAGTGTTGTTCCTCCACCCTGAGCATGAACTTATTCTGACAGAAGAGGAGGCCATGGACCGATATGTCAGAATGCGAATAGGAACTAAATTATTTGGCTACCAGAAAATTCTGCTTATGGCAGATAGATAGGTTGCTGTGTGAACTGGAGGAGATCCCTCAGGAGGTCGTGTTCCCATGTGCTAATGCCATTGTCCTCGGTGGTAGGAGTCCGGAATTTGGAAGAGTCTGTGACAGTAGCCAAGGCAATGAAAGATGGTTCATTTTATGAATGTAATACACTGTAGCTTGTGTACATCATTGGAGGAGGTAATGAATGGGTGGTGGTGTTCTTGGATCTTCTCTCATCTTGATATCTGGACATGACCCATCACCTCCTGCCTTGTGGAGTATGGATAATGTCTATGCTGAACATCGAGTACCCATCTACACTAAACCCATTTACCAGCAAGTGTCCGTGGCCTTTGCTGACCTAACAATTCAAGTTTTCATCCAGATGCTTTTTAAATGTGAGAGTCTGTGCCTCCACCTTCTCAGGCAGTGTGTTCCAGGCTGCAACCACACTCAGGGTGAATTTTTTCCCTCTGACCCCGTCCAAGCCTCTTATCCTCCCCCTTAAATCAACACCCTCTAGTCTTAAATATCTCAGTTATAGGGATAAGTTCCTTATGCCCCCCTCATAACTTTGTGCCAGATATATATCTAAGCAAAGCCTGACCTCAAACGTTAACAGCTTCCCTTTCTGCAGATTATAAAGCTGATTCTGAGATGCTGCCTGACCTACTGAGTGTTTCCAGCAGTTTTTGTTTTTTTATCTCAGATTTTAGATTTTCATCCAAGTGTAACTATGGTGTACGGGTTAGGTTGATTAAGTTATGGGCATGCTATACTGACACTGGAAGCATGGCGACATTTTTGGGGGCGGCCCCAGCACACGTGTTGGCTGTTGACACGAATGATGCGTTCCAGTGATGTACAGTACATTGTGACAAATGAAACGAATCATTTTTTTTCCTCTTCTTTTCTATCTGGACTCCTGTCCCCACACTCCATGGAGACTATATCATCGAAGTGACGTGGGCTCTCTAATCTTCCGCCCAGCATGTGCACGCCTGTGTTCACTTATAGCGACAAGCAGGCAGCTGATGCAGGGTTACAACTGGAAACCTTGACAGTTCCCTCTCCACCCACAGATTTTTTAAACTATATTCATAATAAAAATTATTTACAAGAATAAACCGTGCAATGCTTTTTCCTTCCTTCGTTCACAGTCAATGTTGTCAGTTCTGTTCTATTACATTCCTTAATACCCACAACAGCATTATTGCCTATTGCGTGCCCCCCTAGGGTGGTTCATAACTACAATAATCAAGGGGCTTTCTCACTCATCCCTGTCCAGTGCTGGAAGAACCCTACACTGTGCTCCTTCCCCATCGAGACCTTGTGGTGGCTGCACCAAACTTCAGTGTGTTTCTGAGTAGATTGTCCTGCAACCAGGCAGCAGTGTCTGTCTGTGGACATCTTGATGTGCTGGCAGACCGACAAGTTTCCAGTAGAAAAAAGGATGTCTTTCATTGAGTTGATGATCTTCCAGAAGGCCATCTGTGGGTGTGTCCCAGAGAACAGTCCATAAATCAGAGTGTGTTCTGTAAGACAGCTGCTCGGGATGAACTACGACACAGGCCCTTGCTTTTTTTCACCCACACCCACCCACAGATGCTGCTTAATCTGCGAAGCTCCACCAACTGCTTGCTTGTTGCTCCAAATTCCGGTGTCCTCACTGTCTGGTGTCGCAGCTTACACATCTGTGATCAACTTCATTCCAGCGTCCTCACTGTCTGGTGACGCAGCGTACACATCTGTGATCAACTTCATTCCAGCGTCCTCACTGTCTGGTGTCGCAGCGTACACATCTGTGATCAACTTCATTCCAGTGTCCTCACTGTCTGGCGTCGCAGCGTACACATCTGTGATCAACTTCATTCCAGCGTCCTCACTGTCTGGTGACGCAGCGTACACATCTGTGATCAACTTCATTCCAGCGTCCTCACTGTCTGGTGACGCAGCGTACACATCTGTGATCAACTTCATTCCAGCGTCCTCACTGTCTGGCGTCGCAGCGTACACATCTGTGATCAACTTCATTCCAGTGTCCTCACTGTCTGGTGACGCAGCGTACACATCTGTGATCAACTTCATTCCAGCGTCCTCATGTCTGGCGTCGCAGCGTACACATCTGTGATCAACTTCATTCCAGTGTCCTCACTGTCTGGTGACGCAGCGTACACATCTGTGATCAACTTCATTCCAGCGTCCTCATGTCTGGCGTCGCAGCGTACACATCTGTGATCAACTTCATTCCAGTGTCCTCACTGTCTGGTGACGCAGCGTACACATCTGTGATCAACTTCATTCCAGTGTCCTCATGTCTGGCGTCGCAGCGTACACATCTGTGATCAACTTCATTCCAGCGTCCTCACTGTCTGGCGTCGCAGCGTACACATCTGTGATCAACTTCATTCCAGCGTCCTCATGTCTGGCGTCGCAGCGTACACATCTGTGATCAACTTCATTCCAGCGTCCTCACTGTCTGGTGACGCAGCGTACACATCTGTGATCAACTTCATTCCAGCGTCCTCACTGTCTGGCGTCGCAGCGTACACATCTGTGATCAATTTCATTCCAGCGTCCTCACTGTCTGGCGTCGCAGCGTACACATCTGTGATCAACTTCATTCCAGCGTCCTCACTGTCTGGTGTCGCAGCGTACACATCTGTGATCAACTTCATTCCAGCGTCCTCACTGTCTGGTGACGCAGCGTACACATCTGTGATCAACTTCATTCCAGCGTCCTCACTGTCTGGTGTCGCAGCGTACACATCTGTGATCAACTTCATTCCAGCGTCCTCACTGTCTGGTGGCTCCGTGTACATATCTGTGATCAACTTCATTCCAGCGTCCTCACTGTCTGGTGACGCAGCGTACACATCTGCGATCAACTTCATTCCAGCGTCCTCACTGTCTGGTGACGCAGCGTACACATCTGCGATCAACTTCATTCCAGCGTCCTCACTGTCTGGCATCGCAGCGTACACATCTGTGATCAACTTCATTCCAGCGTCCTCACTGTCTGGCGTCGCAGCGTACACATCTGTGATCAACTTCATTCCAGCGTCCTCACTGTCTGGTGGCTCCGTGTACATATCTGTGATCAACTTCATTCCAGCGTCCTCACTGTCTGGCGTCACAGCGTACACATCTGTGATCAACTTCATTCCAGCGTCCTCACTGTCTGGTGTCGCAGCGTACACATCTGTGATCAACTTCATTCCGGTGTCCTCACTGTCTGGCGTCGCAGCGTACACATCTGTGATCAACTTCATTCCAGCGTCCTCACTGTCTGGTGACGCAGCGTACACATCTGTGATCAACTTCATTCCAGCGTCCTCACTGTCTGGTGTCGCAGCGTACACATCTGTGATCAACTTCATTCCAGCGTCCTCACTGTCTGGTGACGCAGCGTACACATCTGTGATCAACTTCATTCCAGTGTCCTCACTGTCTGGCGTCGCAGCGTACACATCTGTGATCAACTTCATTCCAGCGTCCTCACTGTCTGGTGGCTCCGTGTACATATCTGTGATCAACTTCATTCCAGCGTCCTCACTGTCTGGTGGCTCCGTGTACATATCTGTGATCAACTTCATTCCAGCGTCCTCACTGTCTGGTGTCGCAGCGTACACATCTGTGATCAACTTCATTCCAGTGTCCTCACTGTCTGGTGGCTCCGTGTACACATCTGTGATCAACTTCATTCCAGTGTCCTCACTGTCTGGCGTCGCAGCGTACACATCTGTGATCAACTTCATTCCAGCGTCCTCACTGTCTGGCGTCGCAGCGTACACATCTGTGATCAACTTCATTCCAGCGCCCTCATGTCTGGCGTCGCAGCGTACACATCTGTGATCAACTTCATTCCAGCGTCCTCACTGTCTGGTGTCGCAGCGTACGCATCTGTGATCAACTTCATTCCAGTGTCCTCACTGTCTGGTGTCGCAGCGTACACATCTGTGATCAACTTCATTCCAGCGTCCTCACTGTCTGGCGTCGCAGCGTACACATCTGTGATCAACTTCATTCCAGTGTCCTCACTGTCTGGCGTCGCAGCGTACACACCTGTGATCAACTTCATTCCAGTGTCCTCACTGTCTGGTGACACAGCGTACACATCTGTGATCAACTTCATTCCAGTGTCCTCACTGTCTGGTGTCGCAGCGTACACATCTGTGATCAACTTCATTCCAGCGTCCTCACTGTCTGGTGACGCAGCGTACACATCTGTGATCAACTTCATTCCAGCGTCCTCACTGTCTGGTGTCGCAGCGTACACATCTGTGATCAACTTCATTCCAGCGTCCTCACTGTCTGGTGACGCAGCGTACACATCTGTGATCAACTTCATTCCAGCGTCCTCACTGTCTGGTGTCGCAGCGTACACATCTGTGATCAACTTCATTCCAGCGTCCTCACTGTCTGGTGACGCAGCGTACACATCTGTGATCAACTTCATTCCAGTGTCCTCACTGTCTGGCGTCGCAGCGTACACATCTGTGATCAACTTCATTCCAGCGTCCTCACTGTCTGGTGACGCAGCGTACACATCTGTGATCAACTTCATTCCAGTGTCCTCATGTCTGGCGTCGCAGCGTACACATCTGTGATCAACTTCATTCCAGCGTCCTCACTGTCTGGCGTCGCAGCGTACACATCTGTGATCAACTTCATTCCAGCGTCCTCATGTCTGGCGTCGCAGCGTACACATCTGTGATCAACTTCATTCCAGCGTCCTCACTGTCTGGTGACGCAGCGTACACATCTGTGATCAACTTCATTCCAGCGTCCTCACTGTCTGGCGTCGCAGCGTACACATCTGTGATCAATTTCATTCCAGCGTCCTCACTGTCTGGCGTCGCAGCGTACACATCTGTGATCAACTTCATTCCAGCGTCCTCACTGTCTGGTGTCGCAGCGTACACATCTGTGATCAACTTCATTCCAGCGTCCTCACTGTCTGGTGACGCAGCGTACACATCTGTGATCAACTTCATTCCAGCGTCCTCACTGTCTGGTGTCGCAGCGTACACATCTGTGATCAACTTCATTCCAGCGTCCTCACTGTCTGGTGGCTCCGTGTACATATCTGTGATCAACTTCATTCCAGCGTCCTCACTGTCTGGTGACGCAGCGTACACATCTGCGATCAACTTCATTCCAGCGTCCTCACTGTCTGGTGACGCAGCGTACACATCTGCGATCAACTTCATTCCAGCGTCCTCACTGTCTGGCATCGCAGCGTACACATCTGTGATCAACTTCATTCCAGCGTCCTCACTGTCTGGCGTCGCAGCGTACACATCTGTGATCAACTTCATTCCAGCGTCCTCACTGTCTGGTGGCTCCGTGTACATATCTGTGATCAACTTCATTCCAGCGTCCTCACTGTCTGGCGTCACAGCGTACACATCTGTGATCAACTTCATTCCAGCGTCCTCACTGTCTGGTGTCGCAGCGTACACATCTGTGATCAACTTCATTCCGGTGTCCTCACTGTCTGGCGTCGCAGCGTACACATCTGTGATCAACTTCATTCCAGCGTCCTCACTGTCTGGTGACGCAGCGTACACATCTGTGATCAACTTCATTCCAGCGTCCTCACTGTCTGGTGTCGCAGCGTACACATCTGTGATCAACTTCATTCCAGCGTCCTCACTGTCTGGTGACGCAGCGTACACATCTGTGATCAACTTCATTCCAGTGTCCTCACTGTCTGGCGTCGCAGCGTACACATCTGTGATCAACTTCATTCCAGCGTCCTCACTGTCTGGTGGCTCCGTGTACATATCTGTGATCAACTTCATTCCAGCGTCCTCACTGTCTGGTGGCTCCGTGTACATATCTGTGATCAACTTCATTCCAGCGTCCTCACTGTCTGGTGTCGCAGCGTACACATCTGTGATCAACTTCATTCCAGTGTCCTCACTGTCTGGTGGCTCCGTGTACACATCTGTGATCAACTTCATTCCAGTGTCCTCACTGTCTGGCGTCGCAGCGTACACATCTGTGATCAACTTCATTCCAGCGTCCTCACTGTCTGGCGTCGCAGCGTACACATCTGTGATCAACTTCATTCCAGCGCCCTCATGTCTGGCGTCGCAGCGTACACATCTGTGATCAACTTCATTCCAGCGTCCTCACTGTCTGGCGTCGCAGCGTACACATCTGTGATCAACTTCATTCCAGTGTCCTCACTGTCTGGTGTCGCAGCGTACACATCTGTGATCAACTTCATTCCAGCGTCCTCACTGTCTGGCGTCGCAGCGTACACATCTGTGATCAACTTCATTCCAGCGTCCTCACTGTCTGGCGTCGCAGCGTACACACCTGTGATCAACTTCATTCCAGTGTCCTCACTGTCTGGTGACACAGCGTACACATCTGTGATCAACTTCATTCCAGTGTCCTCACTGTCTGGTGTCGCAGCGTACACATCTGTGATCAACTTCATTCCAGCGTCCTCACTGTCTGGTGACGCAGCGTACACATCTGTGATCAACTTCATTCCAGCGTCCTCACTGTCTGGTGTCGCAGCGTACACATCTGTGATCAACTTCATTCCAGCGTCCTCACTGTCTGGTGACGCAGCGTACACATCTGTGATCAACTTCATTCCAGCGTCCTCACTGTCTGGTGTCGCAGCGTACACATCTGTGATCAACTTCATTCCAGCGTCCTCACTGTCTGGTGACGCAGCGTACACATCTGTGATCAACTTCATTCCAGTGTCCTCACTGTCTGGCGTCGCAGCGTACACATCTGTGATCAACTTCATTCCAGCGTCCTCACTGTCTGGTGGCTCCGTGTACATATCTGTGATCAACTTCATTCCAGCGTCCTCACTGTCTGGTGGCTCCGTGTACATATCTGTGATCAACTTCATTCCAGCGTCCTCACTGTCTGGTGTCGCAGCGTACACATCTGTGATCAACTTCATTCCAGTGTCCTCACTGTCTGGTGGCTCCGTGTACACATCTGTGATCAACTTCATTCCAGCGTCCTCACTGTCTGGCGTCGCAGTGTACACATCTGTGATCAACTTCATTCCAGCGTCCTCACTGTCTGGCGTCGCAGCGTACACATCTGTGATCAACTTCATTCCAGCGTCCTCACTGTCTGGTGGCTCCGTGTACATATCTGTGATCAACTTCATTCCAGCGTCCTCACTGTCTGGTGTCGCAGCGTACACATCTGTGATCAACTTCATTCCAGCGTCCTCACTGTCTGGCGTCGCAGCGTACACATCTGTGATCAACTTCATTCCAGCGTCCTCACTGTCTGGCGTCGCAGCGTACACATCTGTGATCAACTTCATTCCAGTGTCCTCACTGTCTGGCGTCGCAGCGTACACATCTGTGATCAACTTCATTCCAGCGTCCTCACTGTCTGGTGTCGCAGCGTACACATCTGTGATCAACTTCATTCCAGCGTCCTCACTATCTGGCGTCGCAGCGTACACATCTGTGATCAATTTCATTCCAGCGTCCTCACTGTCTGGCGTCGCAGCGTACACATCTGTGATCAACTTCATTCCAGCGTCCTCACTGTCTGGTGTCGCAGCGTACACATCTGTGATCAACTTCATTCCAGCGTCCTCACTGTCTGGTGACGCAGCGTACACATCTGTGATCAACTTCATTCCAGCGTCCTCACTGTCTGGTGTCGCAGCGTACACATCTGTGATCAACTTCATTCCAGCGTCCTCACTGTCTGGTGGCTCCGTGTACATATCTGTGATCAACTTCATTCCAGCGTCCTCACTGTCTGGTGACGCAGCGTACACATCTGCGATCAACTTCATTCCAGCGTCCTCACTGTCTGGTGACGCAGCGTACACATCTGCGATCAACTTCATTCCAGCGTCCTCACTGTCTGGCATCGCAGCGTACACATCTGTGATCAACTTCATTCCAGCGTCCTCACTGTCTGGCGTCGCAGCGTACACATCTGTGATCAACTTCATTCCAGCGTCCTCACTGTCTGGTGGCTCCGTGTACATATCTGTGATCAACTTCATTCCAGCGTCCTCACTGTCTGGCGTCACAGCGTACACATCTGTGATCAACTTCATTCCAGCGTCCTCACTGTCTGGTGTCGCAGCGTACACATCTGTGATCAACTTCATTCCAGCGTCCTCACTGTCTGGCGTCGCAGCGTACACATCTGTGATCAACTTCATTCCAGCGTCCTCACTGTCTGGTGGCTCCGTGTACATATCTGTGATCAACTTCATTCCAGCGTCCTCACTGTCTGGTGTCGCAGCGTACACATCTGTGATCAACTTCATTCCAGCGTCCTCACTGTCTGGCGTCGCAGCGTACACATCTGTGATCAACTTCATTCCAGCGTCCTCACTGTCTGGCGTCGCAGCGTACACATCTGTGATCAACTTCATTCCAGTGTCCTCACTGTCTGGCGTCGCAGCGTACACATCTGTGATCAACTTCATTCCAGCGTCCTCACTGTCTGGTGTCGCAGCGTACACATCTGTGATCAACTTCATTCCAGCGTCCTCACTGTCTGGCGTCGCAGCGTACACATCTGTGATCAATTTCATTCCAGCGTCCTCACTGTCTGGCGTCGCAGCGTACACATCTGTGATCAACTTCATTCCAGCGTCCTCACTGTCTGGTGTCGCAGCGTGCACATCTGTGATCAACTTCATTCCAGCGTCCTCACTGTCTGGTGACGCAGCGTACACATCTGTGATCAACTTCATTCCAGCGTCCTCACTGTCTGGTGTCGCAGCGTACACATCTGTGATCAACTTCATTCCAGCGTCCTCACTGTCTGGTGGCTCCGTGTACATATCTGTGATCAACTTCATTCCAGCGTCCTCACTGTCTGGTGACGCAGCGTACACATCTGCGATCAACTTCATTCCAGCGTCCTCACTGTCTGGTGACGCAGCGTACACATCTGCGATCAACTTCATTCCAGCGTCCTCACTGTCTGGCATCGCAGCGTACACATCTGTGATCAACTTCATTCCAGCGTCCTCACTGTCTGGCGTCGCAGCGTACACATCTGTGATCAACTTCATTCCAGCGTCCTCACTGTCTGGTGGCTCCGTGTACATATCTGTGATCAACTTCATTCCAGCGTCCTCACTGTCTGGCGTCACAGCGTACACATCTGTGATCAACTTCATTCCAGCGTCCTCACTGTCTGGTGTCGCAGCGTACACATCTGTGATCAACTTCATTCCGGTGTCCTCACTGTCTGGCGTCGCAGCGTACACATCTGTGATCAACTTCATTCCAGCGTCCTCACTGTCTGGTGACGCAGCGTACACATCTGTGATCAACTTCATTCCAGCGTCCTCACTGTCTGGTGTCGCAGCGTACACATCTGTGATCAACTTCATTCCAGTGTCCTCACTGTCTGGTGACGCAGCGTACACATCTGTGATCAACTTCATTCCAGTGTCCTCACTGTCTGGCGTCGCAGCGTACACATCTGTGATCAACTTCATTCCAGCGTCCTCACTGTCTGGTGGCTCCGTGTACATATCTGTGATCAACTTCATTCCAGCGTCCTCACTGTCTGGTGGCTCCGTGTACATATCTGTGATCAACTTCATTCCAGCGTCCTCACTGTCTGGTGTCGCAGCGTACACATCTGTGATCAACTTCATTCCAGTGTCCTCATGTCTGGCGTCGCAGCGTACACATCTGTGATCAACTTCATTCCAGCGTCCTCACTGTCTGGCGTCGCAGCGTACACATCTGTGATCAACTTCATTCCAGCGTCCTCATGTCTGGCGTCGCAGCGTACACATCTGTGATCAACTTCATTCCAGCGTCCTCACTGTCTGGTGACGCAGCGTACACATCTGTGATCAACTTCATTCCAGCGTCCTCACTGTCTGGCGTCGCAGCGTACACATCTGTGATCAATTTCATTCCAGCGTCCTCACTGTCTGGCGTCGCAGCGTACACATCTGTGATCAACTTCATTCCAGCGTCCTCACTGTCTGGTGTCGCAGCGTACACATCTGTGATCAACTTCATTCCAGCGTCCTCACTGTCTGGTGACGCAGCGTACACATCTGTGATCAACTTCATTCCAGCGTCCTCACTGTCTGGTGTCGCAGCGTACACATCTGTGATCAACTTCATTCCAGCGTCCTCACTGTCTGGTGGCTCCGTGTACATATCTGTGATCAACTTCATTCCAGCGTCCTCACTGTCTGGTGACGCAGCGTACACATCTGCGATCAACTTCATTCCAGCGTCCTCACTGTCTGGTGACGCAGCGTACACATCTGCGATCAACTTCATTCCAGCGTCCTCACTGTCTGGCATCGCAGCGTACACATCTGTGATCAACTTCATTCCAGCGTCCTCACTGTCTGGCGTCGCAGCGTACACATCTGTGATCAACTTCATTCCAGCGTCCTCACTGTCTGGTGGCTCCGTGTACATATCTGTGATCAACTTCATTCCAGCGTCCTCACTGTCTGGCGTCACAGCGTACACATCTGTGATCAACTTCATTCCAGCGTCCTCACTGTCTGGTGTCGCAGCGTACACATCTGTGATCAACTTCATTCCGGTGTCCTCACTGTCTGGCGTCGCAGCGTACACATCTGTGATCAACTTCATTCCAGCGTCCTCACTGTCTGGTGACGCAGCGTACACATCTGTGATCAACTTCATTCCAGCGTCCTCACTGTCTGGTGTCGCAGCGTACACATCTGTGATCAACTTCATTCCAGCGTCCTCACTGTCTGGTGACGCAGCGTACACATCTGTGATCAACTTCATTCCAGTGTCCTCACTGTCTGGCGTCGCAGCGTACACATCTGTGATCAACTTCATTCCAGCGTCCTCACTGTCTGGTGGCTCCGTGTACATATCTGTGATCAACTTCATTCCAGCGTCCTCACTGTCTGGTGGCTCCGTGTACATATCTGTGATCAACTTCATTCCAGCGTCCTCACTGTCTGGTGTCGCAGCGTACACATCTGTGATCAACTTCATTCCAGTGTCCTCACTGTCTGGTGGCTCCGTGTACACATCTGTGATCAACTTCATTCCAGTGTCCTCACTGTCTGGCGTCGCAGCGTACACATCTGTGATCAACTTCATTCCAGCGTCCTCACTGTCTGGCGTCGCAGCGTACACATCTGTGATCAACTTCATTCCAGCGCCCTCATGTCTGGCGTCGCAGCGTACACATCTGTGATCAACTTCATTCCAGCGTCCTCACTGTCTGGTGTCGCAGCGTACGCATCTGTGATCAACTTCATTCCAGTGTCCTCACTGTCTGGTGTCGCAGCGTACACATCTGTGATCAACTTCATTCCAGCGTCCTCACTGTCTGGCGTCGCAGCGTACACATCTGTGATCAACTTCATTCCAGTGTCCTCACTGTCTGGCGTCGCAGCGTACACACCTGTGATCAACTTCATTCCAGTGTCCTCACTGTCTGGTGACACAGCGTACACATCTGTGATCAACTTCATTCCAGTGTCCTCACTGTCTGGTGTCGCAGCGTACACATCTGTGATCAACTTCATTCCAGCGTCCTCACTGTCTGGTGACGCAGCGTACACATCTGTGATCAACTTCATTCCAGCGTCCTCACTGTCTGGTGTCGCAGCGTACACATCTGTGATCAACTTCATTCCAGCGTCCTCACTGTCTGGTGACGCAGCGTACACATCTGTGATCAACTTCATTCCAGCGTCCTCACTGTCTGGTGTCGCAGCGTACACATCTGTGATCAACTTCATTCCAGCGTCCTCACTGTCTGGTGACGCAGCGTACACATCTGTGATCAACTTCATTCCAGTGTCCTCACTGTCTGGCGTCGCAGCGTACACATCTGTGATCAACTTCATTCCAGCGTCCTCACTGTCTGGTGACGCAGCGTACACATCTGTGATCAACTTCATTCCAGTGTCCTCATGTCTGGCGTCGCAGCGTACACATCTGTGATCAACTTCATTCCAGCGTCCTCACTGTCTGGCGTCGCAGCGTACACATCTGTGATCAACTTCATTCCAGCGTCCTCATGTCTGGCGTCGCAGCGTACACATCTGTGATCAACTTCATTCCAGCGTCCTCACTGTCTGGTGACGCAGCGTACACATCTGTGATCAACTTCATTCCAGCGTCCTCACTGTCTGGCGTCGCAGCGTACACATCTGTGATCAATTTCATTCCAGCGTCCTCACTGTCTGGCGTCGCAGCGTACACATCTGTGATCAACTTCATTCCAGCGTCCTCACTGTCTGGTGTCGCAGCGTACACATCTGTGATCAACTTCATTCCAGCGTCCTCACTGTCTGGTGACGCAGCGTACACATCTGTGATCAACTTCATTCCAGCGTCCTCACTGTCTGGTGTCGCAGCGTACACATCTGTGATCAACTTCATTCCAGCGTCCTCACTGTCTGGTGGCTCCGTGTACATATCTGTGATCAACTTCATTCCAGCGTCCTCACTGTCTGGTGACGCAGCGTACACATCTGCGATCAACTTCATTCCAGCGTCCTCACTGTCTGGTGACGCAGCGTACACATCTGCGATCAACTTCATTCCAGCGTCCTCACTGTCTGGCATCGCAGCGTACACATCTGTGATCAACTTCATTCCAGCGTCCTCACTGTCTGGCGTCGCAGCGTACACATCTGTGATCAACTTCATTCCAGCGTCCTCACTGTCTGGTGGCTCCGTGTACATATCTGTGATCAACTTCATTCCAGCGTCCTCACTGTCTGGCGTCACAGCGTACACATCTGTGATCAACTTCATTCCAGCGTCCTCACTGTCTGGTGTCGCAGCGTACACATCTGTGATCAACTTCATTCCGGTGTCCTCACTGTCTGGCGTCGCAGCGTACACATCTGTGATCAACTTCATTCCAGCGTCCTCACTGTCTGGTGACGCAGCGTACACATCTGTGATCAACTTCATTCCAGCGTCCTCACTGTCTGGTGTCGCAGCGTACACATCTGTGATCAACTTCATTCCAGCGTCCTCACTGTCTGGTGACGCAGCGTACACATCTGTGATCAACTTCATTCCAGTGTCCTCACTGTCTGGCGTCGCAGCGTACACATCTGTGATCAACTTCATTCCAGCGTCCTCACTGTCTGGTGGCTCCGTGTACATATCTGTGATCAACTTCATTCCAGCGTCCTCACTGTCTGGTGGCTCCGTGTACATATCTGTGATCAACTTCATTCCAGCGTCCTCACTGTCTGGTGTCGCAGCGTACACATCTGTGATCAACTTCATTCCAGTGTCCTCACTGTCTGGTGGCTCCGTGTACACATCTGTGATCAACTTCATTCCAGTGTCCTCACTGTCTGGCGTCGCAGCGTACACATCTGTGATCAACTTCATTCCAGCGTCCTCACTGTCTGGCGTCGCAGCGTACACATCTGTGATCAACTTCATTCCAGCGCCCTCATGTCTGGCGTCGCAGCGTACACATCTGTGATCAACTTCATTCCAGCGTCCTCACTGTCTGGCGTCGCAGCGTACACATCTGTGATCAACTTCATTCCAGTGTCCTCACTGTCTGGTGTCGCAGCGTACACATCTGTGATCAACTTCATTCCAGCGTCCTCACTGTCTGGCGTCGCAGCGTACACATCTGTGATCAACTTCATTCCAGCGTCCTCACTGTCTGGCGTCGCAGCGTACACACCTGTGATCAACTTCATTCCAGTGTCCTCACTGTCTGGTGACACAGCGTACACATCTGTGATCAACTTCATTCCAGTGTCCTCACTGTCTGGTGTCGCAGCGTACACATCTGTGATCAACTTCATTCCAGCGTCCTCACTGTCTGGTGACGCAGCGTACACATCTGTGATCAACTTCATTCCAGCGTCCTCACTGTCTGGTGTCGCAGCGTACACATCTGTGATCAACTTCATTCCAGCGTCCTCACTGTCTGGTGACGCAGCGTACACATCTGTGATCAACTTCATTCCAGCGTCCTCACTGTCTGGTGTCGCAGCGTACACATCTGTGATCAACTTCATTCCAGCGTCCTCACTGTCTGGTGACGCAGCGTACACATCTGTGATCAACTTCATTCCAGTGTCCTCACTGTCTGGCGTCGCAGCGTACACATCTGTGATCAACTTCATTCCAGCGTCCTCACTGTCTGGTGGCTCCGTGTACATATCTGTGATCAACTTCATTCCAGCGTCCTCACTGTCTGGTGGCTCCGTGTACATATCTGTGATCAACTTCATTCCAGCGTCCTCACTGTCTGGTGTCGCAGCGTACACATCTGTGATCAACTTCATTCCAGTGTCCTCACTGTCTGGTGGCTCCGTGTACACATCTGTGATCAACTTCATTCCAGCGTCCTCACTGTCTGGCGTCGCAGTGTACACATCTGTGATCAACTTCATTCCAGCGTCCTCACTGTCTGGCGTCGCAGCGTACACATCTGTGATCAACTTCATTCCAGCGTCCTCACTGTCTGGTGGCTCCGTGTACATATCTGTGATCAACTTCATTCCAGCGTCCTCACTGTCTGGTGTCGCAGCGTACACATCTGTGATCAACTTCATTCCAGCGTCCTCACTGTCTGGCGTCGCAGCGTACACATCTGTGATCAACTTCATTCCAGCGTCCTCACTGTCTGGCGTCGCAGCGTACACATCTGTGATCAACTTCATTCCAGTGTCCTCACTGTCTGGCGTCGCAGCGTACACATCTGTGATCAACTTCATTCCAGCGTCCTCACTGTCTGGTGTCGCAGCGTACACATCTGTGATCAACTTCATTCCAGCGTCCTCACTATCTGGCGTCGCAGCGTACACATCTGTGATCAATTTCATTCCAGCGTCCTCACTGTCTGGCGTCGCAGCGTACACATCTGTGATCAACTTCATTCCAGCGTCCTCACTGTCTGGTGTCGCAGCGTACACATCTGTGATCAACTTCATTCCAGCGTCCTCACTGTCTGGTGACGCAGCGTACACATCTGTGATCAACTTCATTCCAGCGTCCTCACTGTCTGGTGTCGCAGCGTACACATCTGTGATCAACTTCATTCCAGCGTCCTCACTGTCTGGTGGCTCCGTGTACATATCTGTGATCAACTTCATTCCAGCGTCCTCACTGTCTGGTGACGCAGCGTACACATCTGCGATCAACTTCATTCCAGCGTCCTCACTGTCTGGTGACGCAGCGTACACATCTGCGATCAACTTCATTCCAGCGTCCTCACTGTCTGGCATCGCAGCGTACACATCTGTGATCAACTTCATTCCAGCGTCCTCACTGTCTGGCGTCGCAGCGTACACATCTGTGATCAACTTCATTCCAGCGTCCTCACTGTCTGGTGGCTCCGTGTACATATCTGTGATCAACTTCATTCCAGCGTCCTCACTGTCTGGCGTCACAGCGTACACATCTGTGATCAACTTCATTCCAGCGTCCTCACTGTCTGGTGTCGCAGCGTACACATCTGTGATCAACTTCATTCCAGCGTCCTCACTGTCTGGCGTCGCAGCGTACACATCTGTGATCAACTTCATTCCAGCGTCCTCACTGTCTGGTGGCTCCGTGTACATATCTGTGATCAACTTCATTCCAGCGTCCTCACTGTCTGGTGTCGCAGCGTACACATCTGTGATCAACTTCATTCCAGCGTCCTCACTGTCTGGCGTCGCAGCGTACACATCTGTGATCAACTTCATTCCAGCGTCCTCACTGTCTGGCGTCGCAGCGTACACATCTGTGATCAACTTCATTCCAGTGTCCTCACTGTCTGGCGTCGCAGCGTACACATCTGTGATCAACTTCATTCCAGCGTCCTCACTGTCTGGTGTCGCAGCGTACACATCTGTGATCAACTTCATTCCAGCGTCCTCACTGTCTGGCGTCGCAGCGTACACATCTGTGATCAATTTCATTCCAGCGTCCTCACTGTCTGGCGTCGCAGCGTACACATCTGTGATCAACTTCATTCCAGCGTCCTCACTGTCTGGTGTCGCAGCGTGCACATCTGTGATCAACTTCATTCCAGCGTCCTCACTGTCTGGTGACGCAGCGTACACATCTGTGATCAACTTCATTCCAGCGTCCTCACTGTCTGGTGTCGCAGCGTACACATCTGTGATCAACTTCATTCCAGCGTCCTCACTGTCTGGTGGCTCCGTGTACATATCTGTGATCAACTTCATTCCAGCGTCCTCACTGTCTGGTGACGCAGCGTACACATCTGCGATCAACTTCATTCCAGCGTCCTCACTGTCTGGTGACGCAGCGTACACATCTGCGATCAACTTCATTCCAGCGTCCTCACTGTCTGGCATCGCAGCGTACACATCTGTGATCAACTTCATTCCAGCGTCCTCACTGTCTGGCGTCGCAGCGTACACATCTGTGATCAACTTCATTCCAGCGTCCTCACTGTCTGGTGGCTCCGTGTACATATCTGTGATCAACTTCATTCCAGCGTCCTCACTGTCTGGCGTCACAGCGTACACATCTGTGATCAACTTCATTCCAGCGTCCTCACTGTCTGGTGTCGCAGCGTACACATCTGTGATCAACTTCATTCCGGTGTCCTCACTGTCTGGCGTCGCAGCGTACACATCTGTGATCAACTTCATTCCAGCGTCCTCACTGTCTGGTGACGCAGCGTACACATCTGTGATCAACTTCATTCCAGCGTCCTCACTGTCTGGTGTCGCAGCGTACACATCTGTGATCAACTTCATTCCAGTGTCCTCACTGTCTGGTGACGCAGCGTACACATCTGTGATCAACTTCATTCCAGTGTCCTCACTGTCTGGCGTCGCAGCGTACACATCTGTGATCAACTTCATTCCAGCGTCCTCACTGTCTGGTGGCTCCGTGTACATATCTGTGATCAACTTCATTCCAGCGTCCTCACTGTCTGGTGGCTCCGTGTACATATCTGTGATCAACTTCATTCCAGCGTCCTCACTGTCTGGTGTCGCAGCGTACACATCTGTGATCAACTTCATTCCAGTGTCCTCACTGTCTGGTGGCTCCGTGTACACATCTGTGATCAACTTCATTCCAGTGTCCTCACTGTCTGGCGTCGCAGCGTACACATCTGTGATCAACTTCATTCCAGCGTCCTCACTGTCTGGCGTCGCAGCGTACACATCTGTGATCAACTTCATTCCAGCGCCCTCATGTCTGGCGTCGCAGCGTACACATCTGTGATCAACTTCATTCCAGCGTCCTCACTGTCTGGTGTCGCAGCGTACACATCTGTGATCAACTTCATTCCAGCGTCCTCACTGTCTGGTGTCGCAGCGTACACATCTGTGATCAACTTCATTCCAGCGTCCTCACTGTCTGGTGACGCAGCGTACACATCTGTGATCAACTTCATTCCAGCGTCCTCACTGTCTGGTGTCGCAGCGTACACATCTGTGATCAACTTCATTCCAGCGTCCTCACTGTCTGGTGACGCAGCGTACACATCTGTGATCAACTTCATTCCAGTGTCCTCACTGTCTGGCGTCGCAGCGTACACATCTGTGATCAACTTCATTCCAGCGTCCTCACTGTCTGGTGGCTCCGTGTACATATCTGTGATCAACTTCATTCCAGCGTCCTCACTGTCTGGTGGCTCCGTGTACATATCTGTGATCAACTTCATTCCAGCGTCCTCACTGTCTGGTGTCGCAGCGTACACATCTGTGATCAACTTCATTCCAGTGTCCTCACTGTCTGGTGGCTCCGTGTACACATCTGTGATCAACTTCATTCCAGCGTCCTCACTGTCTGGCGTCGCAGTGTACACATCTGTGATCAACTTCATTCCAGCGTCCTCACTGTCTGGCGTCGCAGCGTACACATCTGTGATCAACTTCATTCCAGCGTCCTCACTGTCTGGTGGCTCCGTGTACATATCTGTGATCAACTTCATTCCAGCGTCCTCACTGTCTGGTGTCGCAGCGTACACATCTGTGATCAACTTCATTCCAGCGTCCTCACTGTCTGGCGTCGCAGCGTACACATCTGTGATCAACTTCATTCCAGCGTCCTCACTGTCTGGCGTCGCAGCGTACACATCTGTGATCAACTTCATTCCAGTGTCCTCACTGTCTGGCGTCGCAGCGTACACATCTGTGATCAACTTCATTCCAGCGTCCTCACTGTCTGGTGTCGCAGCGTACACATCTGTGATCAACTTCATTCCAGCGTCCTCACTGTCTGGCGTCGCAGCGTACACATCTGTGATCAACTTCATTCCAGCGTCCTCACTGTCTGGTGGCTCCGTGTACATATCTGTGATCAACTTCATTCCAGCGTCCTCACTGTCTGGTGTCGCAGCGTACACATCTGTGATCAACTTCATTCCAGCGTCCTCACTGTCTGGTGGCTCCGTGTACATATCTGTGATCAACTTCATTCCAGCGTCCTCACTGTCTGGCATCGCAGCGTACACATCTGTGATCAACTTCATTCCAGCGTCCTCACTGTCTGGCGTCGCAGCGTACACATCTGTGATCAACTTCATTCCAGCGTCCTCACTGTCTGGCGTCGCAGCGTACACATCTGTGATCAACTTCATTCCAGCGTCCTCACTGTCTGGCGTCGCAGCGTACACATCTGTGATCAACTTCATTCCAGCGTCCTCACTGTCTGGCGTCGCAGCGTACACATTTGTGATCAACTTCATTCCAGCGTCCTCACTGTCTGGTGGCTCCGTGTACATATCTGTGATCAACTTCATTCCAGCGTCCTCACTGTCTGGTGTCGCAGCGTACACATCTGTGATCAACTTCATTCCAGCGTCCTCACTGTCTGGTGGCTCCGTGTACATATCTGTGATCAACTTCATTCCAGCGTCCTCACTGTCTGGCGTCGCAGCGTACACATCTGTGATCAACTTCATTCCAGCGTCCTCACTGTCTGGTGACGCAGCGTACACATCTGTGATCAACTTCATTCCAGCGTCCTCACTGTCTGGCGTCGCAGCGTACACATCTGTGATCAACTTCATTCCAGCGTCCTCACTGTCTGGCGTCGCAGCGTACACATCTGTGATCAACTTCATTCCAGCGTCCTCACTGTCTGGTGGCTCCGTGTACATATCTGTGATCAACTTCATTCCAGCGTCCTCACTGTCTGGTGGCTCCGTGTACATATCTGTGATCAACTTCATTTTCCAATTCTTTGCTCATCAGGCACCTCAATGAACTGGTCTACTTTTGTCCTCACAATTAACATTAATCTGTTTTGATTTCAGGCTTTCTGAATGCCAGTGCATCTTGTAAGTGGTCACCACCAAGTTTGGATAAGATTAGTTAGACCAAATTACTTCTGCACGGGGCTGCTTGCTGTACTAGCACAGCCAAGTTATTGGGAATGTTGACTTCAAGTTCATGTTCAGGTTGAAGTTTAATTTACAGCTAAGCAAAACACAGTACTAACAGTAGCACAAAAACATTTCTGTCACAAATAAAAGTTGCCCAAGTCCCTGAATGGTTCATGGGATGTTGTCCTGGAGCCATGTTTCTGCAAGAACAATCACACAACAGTTCCTCATCACGTGCAGGGGAATGACTTTACTAATGGTCTTAAAGAGGAAATGTATACTGTTCTGATAAAGGAAATGCGTTAATTTTACATAATGGTATTGACATAATTGAATTCTCCACGTCAAGTCCTTTGTAAAGTAAACACAGTGGTGATATTGTGACGGTTCACAGCTCCAGTGACCTGGACTCCATCCTAATCTTGGGCTCTGTCTGCGGCACAGCAGCCTTGTTAATGCATCACAGCTCAATCCTTGCCACTGTCTGGCAGGAATTTGTACGTTCTCTCCGTGACTGCTTGGGTTCCCCCCACAAAGACATACGGTTAGGGTCACTGAATTGTGGGTATGCTATTTTGAAATTTTCGTTATTTTTTTTCCTCCAACGGCGTTCTGAGAGGTGGGACTGCGCAGGCGTGTGACGTCGGGCAGTGCAGCGCGGCAGATTTAAAAGGAACAGAGTCTCATAGAGCGGGCAGCGTAGTTTGCGGGCTGCGGAGTGAGCCGGGAGCAGAGTGAAGGCTTAAGGGCTTCGGCTAAACGGGCTTAGGTGGAAACGGGCGAGGCGAGGGAGGTTTGGCATTCATTTTCTGCTGTTATTTGAGGAGAGGGGTAGTATGAGTGTGAGGGCAGTTTGCTGTTCTCGGTGTCGGATGTGGGAGGCCCTGGAGTCTCCAAGCCTCCCGGACGTCTACATCTGCGCCAAGTGCATCGAGATGCAGCTCCTAAGGGACCGCATTACGGAACTGGAGCTGCAGCTCGATGACTTTCGTCTGGTCAGGGAGAGTGAGGAGTTGATAGAGAGGAGTTACAGGCAGGTGGTCACGCCGGGGCCACGGGAGGCAGACAAGTGGGTCACGGTTAGGAGGGGGAAGGGGAAGAGTCAGGTAATAGGGAGTACCCCGATGGCTGTACCCCTTAACAATAGGTACTCCTGTTTGAGTACTGTTGGGGGGGGACAGCTTACCCGGGAGAAGCGACAGTGGCCGTGCCTCCGGCACAGAGTCTGGCCCTGTAGCTCAGAAGGGTAGGGCAAGGAAGAGGAGGGCAGTTGTGATAGGGGACTCGATAGTAAGGGGGTCAGATAGGCGATTCTGTGGACGCAGTCCAGAGACCTGGATGGTAGCTTGTCTCCCTGGTGCCAGGGTCCGGGATATTTCTGATCGTGTCCAAGATATCCTGAAGTGGGAGGGTGAGGAGCCAGAGGTCGTGGTACATATAGGTACCAATGACATAGGTAGGAAAAGAGATGAGGTCCTGAAAGGAGAATATAGGGAGCTAGGAAGGGAGTTGAGAAAAAGGACCGCAAAGGTAGTAATCTCGGGATTACTGCCTGTGCCACGCGACAGTGAGAGTAGGAATGTGATGAGGTGGAGGATAAATGCGTGCCTGAGGGATTGGAGCAGGGGGCAGGGATTCAAGTTTTTGGATCATTGGGACCTCTTTTGGCGCAGGCGTGACCTGTACAAAAAGGACGGGTTACACTTGAATCCTAAGGGGACCAATATCCTGGCAGGGAGATTAGCGAGGGCTACTGAAGTGACTTTAAACTAGAATGGTTGGCGGGTGGGAATCAAATTAAAGAGGCTAGGCGTGAGGTGGTTAGTTCACTACAGGGGGATGGGAACCAGTGCAGAGAGACAGAGGGGTGTAAAGTGAGGGTAGAAGCAAATAGTACTAAGGAGAAGAGTAAAAGTGGCAGGCCAACAAATCCAGGGCAAGCATTAAAGAGGGCCACTTTTCAACATAATTGTTTAAGGGCTAAGAGAGTTGTAAAAGAGCGCCAGAAGGCTTTGTGTGTCAATGCAAGGAGCATTCGTAATAAGGTGGATGAATTGAAAGTGCAGATTGTTATTAATGATTATGATATAGTTGGGATCACAGAGACATGGCTCCAGGGTGACCAAGGATGGGAGCTCAACGTTCAGGGATATTCAATATTCAGGAGGGATAGACATGAAGGAAGGGGAGGTGGGGTGGCGTTGCTGGTTAAAGAAGAGACTAACGCAATAGAAAGGAAGGACATAAGCCGGGAAGATGTGGAATCGATATGGGTAGAGCTGCGTAACACTAAGGGGCAGAAAACGCTGATGGGAGTTGTGTACAGGCCACCTAACAGTAGTAGTGAGGTCGGAGATGGTATTAAACAGGAAATTAGAAATGTGTGCAATAAAGGAACAGCAGTTATAATGGGTGACTTCAATCTACATGTAGATTGGGTGAACCAAATTGGTAAAGGTGCTGAGGAAGAGGATTTCTTGGAATGTATGCGGGATGGTTTTTTGAACCAACATGTCGAGGAACCAACTAGAGAGCAGGCTATTCTGGACTGGGTTTTGAGCAATGAGGAAGGGTTAATTAGCAATCTTGTCGTGAGAGGCCCTTTGGGTAAGAGTGACCATAATATGGTGGAATTCTTCATTAAGATGGAGAGTGACATAGTTAATTCAGAAACAAAGGTTCTGAACTTAAAGAGGGGTGACTTTGAAGGTATGAGAAGTGAATTAGCTAAGATAGACTGGCAAATGACACTTAAAGGATTGGCGGTGGATATGCAATGGCAAGCATTTAAAGATCGCATGGATGAACTACAACAATTGTTCATCCCAGTTTGGCAAAAGAATAAATCAAGGAAGGTATCGCACCCGTGGCTGAGAAGAGAAATTAGGGATAGTATCAATTCCAAAGAAGAAGCATACAAATTAGCCAGAGAAAGTGGCTCACTTGAGGACTGGGAGAAAGTCAGAGTTCAGCAGAGGAGGACAAAGGGCTTAATTAGGAAGGGGAAAAAAGATTATGAGAGAAAACTGGCAGGGAACATAAAAACTGACTGTAAAAGCTTTTATAGGTATGTAAAAAGGAAAAGACTGGTAAAGACAAATGTAGGTCCCCTACAGACAGAAACAGGTGAATTGATTATTGGGAGCAAGGACATGGCAGACCAATTGAATAATTACTTTGGTTCTGTCTTCACTAAGGAGGACATAAATAATCTTCCAGAAATAGTAGGGGACAGAGGGTCCAGTGAGATGGAGGAACTGAGCGAAATACTTGTTAGTAGGGAAGTGGTGTTAGGTAAATTGAAGGGATTGAAGGAAGATAAATCCCCAGGGCCAGATGGTCTGCATCCCAGAGTGCTTAAGAAAGTAGCCCAAGAAATAGTGGATGCATTAGTGATAATTTTTCAAAACTCGTTAGATTCTGGACTAGTTCCTGAGGATTGGAGGGTGGCTAATGTAACCCCACTTTTTAAAAAAGGAGGGAGAGAGAAACCGGGGAATTATAGACCGGTTAGCCTAACGTCGGTGGTGGGGAAACTGCTGGAGTCAGTTATCAAAGATGTGATAACAGCACATTTGGAAAGCGGTGAAATCATCGGACAAAGTCAACATGGATTTATGAAAGGAAAATCATGTCTGACGAATCTCATAGAATTTTTTGAGGATGTAACTAGTAGAGCGGATAGGGGAGAACCAGTGGATGTGGTATATTTGGATTTTCAAAAGGCTTTTGACAAGGTCCCACACAGGAGATTAGTGTGCAAACTTAAAGCACATGGTATTGGGGGTAAGGTATTTATGTGGATGGAGAATTGGTTAGCAGACAGGAAGCAAGGAGTGGGAATAAACAGGACCTTTTCAGAATGGCAGGCGGTGACTAGTGGGGTACCGCAAGGCTCAGTGCTCGGACCCCAGTTGTTTACAATATATATTAATGACTTGGATGAGGGAATTAAATGCAGCATCTCCAAGTTTGTGGATGACACGAAGCTGGGTGGCAGTGTTAGCTGTGAGGAGGATGCTAAGAGGATGCAGAGTGACTTGGATAGGTTGGGTGAGTGGGCAAATTCATGGCGGATGCAATTTAATGTGGATAAATGTGAAGTTATCCACTTTGGTAGCAAAAATAGGAAAACAGATTATTATCTGAATGGTGGCCGATTAGGAAAAGGGGAGGTGCAACGAGACCTGGGTGTCATTATACACCAGTCATTGAAAGTGGGCATGCAGGTACAGCAGGTGGTGAAAAAGGTGAATGGTATGCTGGCAGTTATAGCGAGAGGATTCGAGTACAAGAGCAGGGAGGTACTACTGCAGTTGTACAAGGCCTTGGTGAGACCACACCTGGAGTATTGTGTGCAGTTTTGGTCCCCTAATCTGAGGAAAGACATCCTTGCCATAGAGGGAGTACAAAGAAGGTTCACCAGATTGATTCCTGGGATGGCAGGACTTTCATATGAAGAAAGACTGGATGAACTGGGCTTGTACTCGTTGGAATTTAGAAGATTGAGGGGGGATCTGATTGAAACATATAAAATCCTAAAGGGATTGGACAGGCTAGATGCAGGAAGATTGTTCCCGATGTTGGAGAAGTCCAGAACGAGGGGCCACAGTTTGAGGATAGAGGGGAAGCCTTTTAGGACCGAGATTAGGAAAAACTTCTTCACACAGAGAGTGGTGAATCTGTGGAATTCTCTGCCACAGGAAACAGTTGAGGCCAGTTCATTGGCTATATTTAAGAGGGAGTTAGATATGGCCCTTGTGGCTACGGGGGTCAGGGAGTATGGAGGGAAGGCTGGGGCGGGGTTCTGAGTTGGATGATCAGCCATGATCATAATAAATGGCGGTGCAGGCTCGAGGGGCCGAATGGCCTACTCCTGAACCTATTTTCTATGTTGCTATGTTTCTATGGAGACATTTGCGGGCTGTTCAGAACAGTCCTTGCTGATTTGATTTGATGCAAATGACACATTTTACTCTATCTCCTCTTCCCTTCCTCGCCCCAGGGCGAGATGCCAGAAGGTTAACTGGCTTTCTCATTGATGATGCACATGAGAGGGACTAGGTTACATAGACAAAGGAAGGAGACGGTTGGTATTCCCCTGTTGAGAGTCACAGGGAATTAGCCCCAATGAATCTGTGCTGACTCATCTGTGCCCATTTACACCAATCCTGTTTTTTTTTGTTCTCTCCACATTCCCATTGACTCACCCCAGATTCCGCCTCTCCACTCACTCTCAAACAGGAACAACTTCCAGTGGCTGACTAACCAAGGAGCCCACACGTCTTTGGGATGTGGCAGGAAACCAGGGTACCGGGGGAATGTCACAGGGAAAGCGTTCAACTTCCACACAGACAGGATTGAAACTATGACACAGCGGCCTTCAGCAGGAGTCGACCCGTTTACTCTTTTCTATAGTTGCTGGGGTCCTGCTGAGTTCCTGTTGCATTTTGTGTCTGTTGCTATTGTTTCTGTTCTTGTAAAATATATGTAATTTGTTTTGCTTGCTTTTTCTTGTGAATGCTGTGTCTCTAATGTTGCGTACCTGTGATGCTGTGGCAAGTGAGGTTTTCTTGCACCTGTGCATGCATGCATTTGTGCCTATGTCAATCAACTCGACTCTGACTTTGAGAAAGTCTGCGTCGGTTCAAAAAGGCAGCTTCAGAACCTCTCTGCAATTCCTAACCAGAGCACAGGGCCTGAGTTTCTGACCCAGGAGCTGAAACCAGGCCAATAGTCCCATAGTTGCGCTCTAGCCTTTGGGAGGCGTGGCTGGCAAAGGCTGCGACCTAGCCGATGGTCAGCGTTGGAAGCGGTATGTTCCCGTCTCCGCAACCGCGAGAAAACATTGAAAACTCCCTACTTGGCTGTTTCTAAATGTGCAATTTCTACTTATGAGTAACTTCAGGAGAAATAAAACTGATTCATCATCGTCAGAACTAAATCCAGAGATTCAGTTCTGGTAAATGCTCAGTAATCACATTCGGACAATCACCTGCAGAATTTCTCTTGTTTGAGAATGAAAATGTGTGGGTATCGCGAGTGATAAGGGTCCTTGATGACGGATGTCGCCTTCCCTGAGGATGGTGGCTTCTGCCCATGATGGGAACTGGCCGAGGACCATCCAACTCCGTAATACTGACAAGCACCTTGACACAGGTCCGGTGATGGGATGGGCAGGGAGTGGGCGATAGGTCGGGCGTTGTTCCAAATACAACAGTAGGAAATTCTTTGCAAGTTCAGGTCTCTGTAAAGTTTTCAGTTTCTGTGGCCGGGTATGCGGGAATAGCCAAGTTTCGCCACCCTGCACGTCTCACCCAGTAGGGGTCAGTATTGACCACATGTGCGCAACGAGTCTCGGAACCGGGGAGAGAAATACTGTACAAAGTGTTACTGTGTGCCGCGGCTTTCTGACTCTTGCATGCCTTTCAGCAGAGTATGAGTTCGTCAGAAAGTTGGGGCAAGTTCAGGAGACTTTCTGGGAGTTACTTACGGTAATCCTATCTCCTTTGTTCCCTTCTAATGCACCACCGGTTTTCCTATTTTTGTCCCATTTCCCATGTCCACCCCCCCAGTCCACCTATTTTCTTGTCCCCTTCCCATATACTTCACCCATCCGAGCCCCATATCATCTGGTTCCATCGGCTCCTATTTTATTTATTGCCTTCTTCCACCCAACTCCACCCTCTAACTTTTCCCTTTCTCCACCCGGTTCTACCTGCCCATCATCCTTCACCCCACCTCGCTCCCCACTCACCAGCCGCCAACACCCCTCCCATCTCCATCCCTGTCCCTGTCCCACCCCTCCCTCTCACCTCTTTATACCAGCCATCTCTCCTCTCCACCCTCACTCCCAATGCAGGACGGCAGGTTCAGCTCCCGCAACTATCTGTAAGGAGTTTGTACATTCTCCCTGTGACTGCAGATTTTCCCCAGGTGCTCCAGCTCCCTCCCACAATCAAAGGATATACAGGTAATGGTTACTAAGTCGTGGGTGTGCCTGGTTGGAGACACTTGCCTCTGGCTCAATCCTTGGTGTGCTGGTCACTGTTGCAAACGACACATTTCACTGGATGTCTAATGTGACAAATAAAGCTCATCTTTATGCAGGGTCCAACCTGTGGAACTTGACAATTACACACACACACACACACACTCGCACACTCGCACTCACACTCACACTCCCTCCTGGACCTGCTGAGTTCCTGCAGCTGATAGTTGCCCCAGGCCTTTGCCTGTGACTCCTCAGTAATTCTGGCATTTCGTTTGATTTCTTTGTGGATTTGTAGCTTCTAGATTCAGGGGAAAGGGAGCTCAGATCGGGGTCATGCTCAGCTGATCCTTATGGACGGAGTTGGACATGCGTGTAGCAGTTGAGTGTGGTTACTGATGTGTGTGACTCCATTGAGTTACCCAGCGCTGGGGATAAAGGGGTCGTTGAAGACCTCTGACAAGTTAAATCTCCTTACTGAATTCCCTTTACGTCAAGTCCAATTCCCATCAGTAGAGGAATGAAGGTGCAGACAATTTTTTAAATGGGGAGAAAATTCCAAAATCTGAAGTGCAAAGGGACTTGGGAATCCTTGTGCAGAACACCTTAACCTGCAGGTTGAGTTGGTGGTGAGGAAGGCAAATGTAATGTTTGCATTTATTTCGAGAGGACTAGAGTATAAAGGCAAGAATGTAATACCGAGGCTTTTATAACGCACTGGTGAGGCCTCACCTAGAGTATTGTGAGCAGTCTTGGGCCCCTTATCTAAGAAAAGACGTGCTGGCATTGGAGAGGGTTCAGAAGAGGTTCTCAAGAATGATTCCAGAATGAAGGGTAATTGTATGAGGAGTGTGTCTTGGCTTTGGACCTGATCTTGCTGGAATTCAGAAGAATGAGGGGGGGATCTCATTCAAACTTAGCAAATGTTGAAAAGCTTTAAAAGAGTGATGTGGAGAGGATGCTAAAGGAGCCTTGGACCAAAGGGCACAGCCTCAGAATAAAGGGATAACAATTTAGAACGAAGGTGAGGAGGTATTTCTTTAGCCAGAGAGTGGTGAATCTGTGGAATTTGTTGCCACATACAGCTGTGGAGGCCAAGTCTTTGGGTGCATTTAAGGCGGAGGTTGAGAAATACTTGATTACTCAAAGTGTGGAGGATATGAGGAGATTGGGACTGAGAGGGAAAGTGGATCAACCAGGATGAAATGATGGGCCAGACTCGATGGGCCAAATGGACTAATTGTGCTCCTATGTCTGTGGAAAGCAGAACTGAAGGCGTGGCTCCAGACAGAGATGGTTCCATAAGGCCAGAGATAATTACACCAATACTTCCTCACCCAGTCCCTTGGTATAAACCAAATTTAATTTGGACCATGCCCAAACTCTTGAATACTTGCTCTGTGTAATGGAAACACAGCAGCCAACGTGTGCTGCCAGTATTCTCTGTATCTGTTGGAGCAGAGATAAATCTTGGCCAGTGATGATGAACTTCGTCTTCGGAATACAAAAGCCTGAAAGCACGTACAACCAGTCTCAAGGACCCTGCATTTAAGTCTATTAAATGAATTGGACTCTTGACCTCACAATCTACCTCATTATGATCTTGTTACAGGGAGAAGACAGGAGAATAAATCAGTCATGATGGAATGGTGGAGCAGACTTGATGGGCTGAATGGCCTAATTCCTCTCCTATGTCTTATGGTCTTGTGCTTACTTGCACTGCGCTTTCTCTGTAGCTATCTTCTGTATTGTTGTTTTATCGGCTTCTCCCTCAGTGTGCTGTGTAGTTACCTGATCTGCGTGAACAGTAATACCAACAAGTTTTTCACTGTACTCCATCCAGTACATTTTACTTCCTTAGAGGTACAGGCCATACAGCCCTTCGAGCCACACCCTCTGCAACCCCCAATTTAACCCTAGCCTAATCCCAGAACAATTTACAATGACCAATTAATCTACCAACTGGACTGTGGGTGGAAAGCGGAGGACTTAAAACTCAGGTGTTCCCCTGGGAGGACGTACCTAGAGATGATGTTGGAATTGAACTCAGAACTCCGATACCCTGGGCTTTAATAGCATTGCGCTAACTGCTACACTACAATGATAAACTAATTCTCATACATGGTGGAGGCGATATCAGATCCATGGCAGCTCTGGCAGGGTTTGCAAGACATTACTTCCTACAAAGCAAAACCCAATAGTGTGAATGGCAGCGATGCTTCACTACCAGATGAACTCAATGCCTGCTATGCACGCTTTGAAAGGGACAACTACACAACTACAGCTGTGAAGATCCCTGCTGCATCTGATGACCTGTGATCTCCGTTTCAGAGGCCGATGTTAGGCTGTCTTTAAAGAGAGTGAACCCTCGCAAGGGGGAAGATCCTGATGGAGTACCTGGTAAGGCTCTGAAAACCTGTGCCAACCAACTAGCAGGAGTATTCAAGAACATTTTCAACCTCTCACTGCTACAGGCAGAAGTTCCCACATGCTTCAAAAAGGCAACAATTGTACCAGTGTCTAAGAAGAATAATGTGGGCTGCCTTAATGATTATCGCCCGGTAGCACTCACATCAACAGTGATGAAATGCTTTGAGAGGTTGTCATGACTAGACTGAACTCTTGCCTCAGCAAGGACCTGAACCCACTGCAATTTGCCTATCGCCACAATAGGTCAATGGCAGACACAATGTCAATGGCTCTCCACACAGCTTAAGACCACCTGGACAACACAAACACCTACGTCAGGATGCTGTTCATCGACTATAGCTCAGCACTTAATACCATCATTCCCACAATCCTGACTGAGAAATTGCAGAACCTGGGCCTCTGTACCTCCCTCTGCAATTGGATCCTCAACTTCCTAACTGGAAGACCACAGTCTGTGCAGATTGGTGATAACATCTCCTCCTCGCTGACGATCAACACTGGCGCACCTCAGGGGTGTGTGCTTAGCCCACTGCTCTACTCTCTGTACACACATGACTGTGTGGCTAGGCATAGCTCAAATATCATCTATAAATTTGCTGATGATACAACCATTGTTGGTAGAATCTCAGGTGGTGACGAGAGGGCGTACAGGAGTGAGATATGCCAACTAGAGGAGTGGTGTCACAGCAACAACCTGGCAATCAACGTCAGCAAGACGAAAGAGCTGATTGTGGACTTCAGGAAGGGTAAGATGAAAGACCACATACCAATCCTCATAGAGGGATCAGAAGTGGAGACAGTGAGCAACTTCAAGTTCCTGGGTGTCAAGATCTCTGAGGATCTAACCTGGTCCCAACATATCGATGCAGTTATAAAGAAGGCAAGACAGCGGCTATACTTCATTAGGAGCTTGAAGAGACTTGGCATGTCAACAAATACACTCAAAAACTTTTATAGTTGTACCGTGGAGAGCATTCTGACAGGCTGCATCACTGTCTGGTATGGAGGGGCTACTGCACAGGACCGAAAGAAGCTGCAGAGGGTTGTAAATCTAGTCAGCTCCATCTTGGGCACTAGCCTACAAAGTACCCAGGACATCTTTAGGGAGCAGTGTCTCAGAAAGGCAGCGTCCATTATTAAAGACCTTCAGCACCCTGGGTATGCCCTTTTCTCACTGTTACCATCAGGTAGGAGATACAGAAGCCTGAAGGCACACACTCAGCGATTCAGGAACAGCTTCTTCCTCTCTGCTGTCCGATTCCTGAATGGACTTTGAAGCTTTGGACGGTACCTCCTTTTTAAAATATACAGTATTTCTGTTTTTGCACATTTTTTAATAATCTATTCAATATATGTAATTGATTTAGTTGTTTGGTGATTATTATTATGTTTTATTTATTATTTTTTCTCTCTCTGCTAGATTATGTATTGCATTGAACTGCTGCTGCTAAGTTAACAAATTTCACGTCACATGCTGGTGACAATAAACCTGATTCTGATTCTGGTGTGACCTGGGGGCAGACTTGAGTGGTGACCCTTGTTATTACACCTCTCCCCAACCCAGTACTGGTAGCAATGGTCTCGCCTCTCAGAGGCTGGCAAAGGAGACCGGTTAGATATATATTCCAAGACTTGGTGGAGTTGTGACGGGGTCAGGGCATCTCTCTTGACACAGCCCCTGATGGAAGCGAGGATCTAAGGAGGTGGATAGAACAAATTTAACACTCCCAAACCTGACTGCTTACCATCGAACAGCACAGCACAGGGCCTCTTGTTGTGCTGAAGTAACTAAAAGCTCCTAAATAAACAAATCCCTTCTGCGCATACAACATCATAGAGTCAGACAGTATTAAGGTACATAAAGAGGCCCTTCAGCCCATCTAGACCATGCCAACCTAATCTGCCTAGTCGCAACTACCTGCACTCAGACAATAAACACCTCCCATTGCAACTTTTCTTAAATGTTGCAACTGAACCCACATCTACCACTTCCCCTGGCAGCTCATTATGTCCGCATTGCTTCATTCCTGCACATTTGTGTGCCTCTCTTTAATGCTTCTATCCTCTCTCTGCCTCCACCACCACCTCTGGCTGGCTTTCTAGCCACCACACTCTGTGAAAAACATTTGCCCTTCATATCTCTTTTGAACTCCCCCCCCCCCCATCACTTTAACCACATGCTCTCTGGTATTAGACTTCTGACCCTGGGATCTAAAAAAAAGTGTGGTCTGTCTACCCTATCTCTGCCTCTCATAATCTTATAAACTTCTGCCAGGTGTCCATCAGTCTCTATGGCTTTTGAGAAACCATTAGCATAGGAGCAGAATCAGGCCATTCAGCCCATCGAGTCTGCTCTGCCATTTCATCATGGCGGATTTATGAATCATGATGATTTACGAAACAATCCAAATTTGTCCAACCTCTTGTTGGAGCACATGGCCTCTAATCCAGGCAGCATCCTGGTGAATCTTCTTGCACTCTCTCCAGAGTCTCCATCAGGGGTTCCCAGCCTGGGGTCTACAACCCCTTGCATAAAGTCCGTGGCATTAAAAAGGTTGGGAACCCCTGTGTGTGAGTCTATATCCTTCGTATAATGGGGCAATCTGAATATAATACTCTGGATGCAGGGTAAGCAGAGCTTTACACAGCTTCCTGACCTTGGAATTCAACGTCTAAGGCAGGCACGCCATTCTCATTCTTTACCGGCCTGTCAACCTTGTGGGGTGTTATTGACTTGACTCCAAAATCTTTCTGTATGTCAACACTGTTACGGGTCCTATCATTAGTGTGTACTGTCAAAGTTTGTCACAGGAAAGCGGTATCCATCATCAGGGACCCCCACCTCAGGAAGGAGACACAGGAGCCTCAGGCGCATGCCACCAGGTTCAGGAACGGTTCCTACCCCTCAACAATCAGGCTCTTGAACCAGTGGGGATAACTTCACTCGCCCATCACTGAATTGTTCCCACTACCTATGGACTCACTTTCAAGGGCTCTTTATCTCATGTTCTCAGTATTTACTACCTATTTATTTATTGTTATTATTTTTTTCTCAGCTCAAGCTGGTAAAACCTGAAGTACCGTCATAGCAAAGTACACACATATCTCAATTGCTACAGACTTACAGACCATTCTAGTGATGTTTAGTATTGTAGCTTGCTGGAGATTTACATAAATTTACTGTGTAGTCCCAAATGTTTACTGCTATTGTGTAATGACTGTGGGATGATACCAGTTGTAGTACATGTTTCATAGACTCTCAATTTCCTCTCTTAATTCAGCATATTCCTGGTGTTTTTCACTTATTGATTTCTGTACGTTATGTGTGTTTGGAATGGCTGCACCTATTATAACCATATAACCAAATAACAATTGCAGCACGGAAACAGGCCATCTCGGCCCTTCTAGTCCGTGCTGAACTCCTACTCTCACCTAGTCCCACCGACCTGCACTCAGCCCATAACCCTCCATTCCTTTCCTGTCCATATAGTTGTCCAATTTAACTTTAAAGGACAGCATCAAACCTGCCTCAACCACTTCTGCTGGAAGCTCGTTCCACACAGCTACCACTCTCTGAGTAAAGAAGTTCCCCCTCATGTTACCCCTAAACTTTTGCCCCTTAACTCTCAACTCATGTCCTCTTGTTTGAATCTACCCTACTCTCAATGGAAAAAGCCTATCCACATCAACTCTATCTAACCCTCTCATAATTTTAAACACCTCTATCAAATCCCCCCTCAACCTTCTACGCTCCAAAGAATAAAGACCTAACTTGTTCAACCTTTCTCTGTAACTTAGGAGATGAAACCCAGGCAGCATTTTAGTAAATCTCCTCTGTACTCTCTCAATTTTATTGACATCTTTCCTATAATTCGATAACCAGAACTGTACACAATACTCCAAATTTGGCCTTACCAATGCCTTATACAATTTCAACATTACATCCCAACTCCTATACTCAATGCTCTGATTAATAAAGGCCAGCATACCAAAAGCTTTCTTCACCACCCTATCCACATGAGATTCCACCTTCAGGGAACTATGCACCATTATTCCTAGATCCCTCTGTTCTACAGCATTCTTCAATGCCCTACCATTTACCATGTATGTCCTATTTTGATTAGTCCTACTAAAATGTAGCACCTCATATTTTTCAGCATTAAACTCCATCTGCCATCTTTCAGCCCACTCTTCTAACTGGCCTAAATCTCTCCGCAAGCTTTGAAAACCTACTTCATTATCCACAATGCCACCTATCATCTGCCTATTTACTAATCCAATTTACCAACCCATCATCCAGATCATTAATATATATGACAAACAACATTGGACTCAGTACAGATCCCTGAGGCACACAGCTACACACTGTTCTCCAATTTGACACACTGTTATCCACCACTACTCTCTGGTGTCTCCCATCCAGCCACTGCTGAATCCATTTTACTACTTCGATATTAATGCCTAACGATTGAACCTTCCTAACTAACCTTCCATGTGGAACCTTGTCAAAGGCCTTACTGAAGTCCATATAGACAACATCCACCGCTTTACCCTCGTCAACTTTCCTGTAACCTCATCAAAAAATTCAATAAGATTTGTCAAACATGACTTTCCACGCACAAATCCATGTTGACTGTTCCTAATCAGACCCTGTCTATCCAGATAATTATATATACTATCTCTAAGAATACTTTCCATCAATTTACCCACCACTGACGTCAAACCCACAGGCCGATAATTGCTAGGTTTACTCTTAGAACCTTTTTTAAACAATGGAACCACATGAGCAATACACCAATATTCCAGCACCATCCCCATTTCTAATGACATTTGAAATATTTCTGTCAGAGCCCCTGCTATTTTCACACCAACTTCCCTCAAGGTCCTATCTTGTCCAGACCCAGAGACTTATCCACTTTTATATTCCTTAAAAGCGCCAGTACTTCCTCTTCTTTAATTGTCATACTTTCCATAACTACCCTTCTTGTTTCCTTTACCTTACACGATTCAATATCCTTCTTAGTGCATACCGAAGAAAAGAAATTGTTCAAATTCTCCCCCATCTCTTTTGGCTCCGCACATAGCTGTCCACTCTGATTCTCTAAGGGACCAATTTTATCCCTCACTATCCTTTTGCTATTAATATAACTGTAGAAACCCTTTGGATTTATTTTCACCTTACTTGCCAATGCAGCCTCGTATCTTCTTTTAGCTTTTCTAATTTCTTTCTTAAGATTCTTTTTACACTCTTTATATTCCTTGAGCACCTGATTTACTCCAAGCTGTCTATACTTATTGTAGATCCCTCTCTTTTTCCGAACCAAGTTTCCTATATCCTTTGAAAACCATGGCTCTCTCAAACTCTTAACCTTTCCTTTCAACCTAACAGGAACATAAAGATCCTGTAACCTCAAAATTTCACCTTTAAATGACCTCCATTTCTCTATTACATCCTTCCCATAAAACAAATTGTCCCAATCCACTCCTTCTAAATCCTTTCGCATCTTCTCAAAGTCAGCCTTTCTCCAATCAAAAATCTCAACCCTGGGTCCAGTCCTATCCTTCTCCATAATTATATTGAAACTAATGGCATTGTGATCACTGGACCCGAAGTGCTCCCCAACACAAACCTCTGTCACCTGACCTATCTCATTCCCTAACAGGAGATCCAACACTGCCCTTCTCTAGTTGGTACCTCTATGTATTGCTGCAAAAAACTATACTGAACACATTTGACAAACTCCAAACCATCCAGCCCTTAAGTAAGTTGTTGTTATTAAGTAAGTTGTTCTGGCTTGCTTATCCTGTAGTATTATATCCAGATGGTTATTATGGATTTTCCTATCTGTAATAATGGATTGGTCATAAAATAATTTGTCGGATGCTGTCTCTAAAACTGGATCTGGTTTGTATTTCTAGTAAGGTATGGTGTCTTTTGTGAATTTGTATTTTAAAGTAAGGTTTTGGTGAACGATGTTTGCCACTTGATTGTGCCAGTGTAAGTAATCAGATTGAAGCAGCTGGTTTTAAGGTGCCAGTGACCCGCCTTCGCTCCTTCTCCTGTCAGTGTAAATAGTTCTGCCACCTGAAGGCCAGGGGTTGGACTTGGCTATCAGAGGCTAATTTGAGACGCATGCCACTGGGAGCACTTTAGGTTTGTTGTTCAGTCGTTAAGTCGAGTCCGACTCTTCGTGACATCATGGACTCCTGCACACCAGGCCTTCTTGTTGGAAACTGCCTCTCTAAGATCCCCCATGGTCACACGCATTGTCTGAGTAATATTATCCATCCATCGTAGCCTCTGTCGTCCTCTCCTTCTTTTACCTTCTGTTTCACCTAACATGAGAGTCTTCCCCAAGGAATCCTGTCATCTCATGATGTGGCCAATACTTTGAGCTTTTTCTCATAATCAAGCCTCCTAGTGAGCAGTCCGGCTATATTTCTTCAAGTACTGACTTGTTGGATCTTCTTAACACTTTCCTCCAGTATCTAAGTTCAAAGGTGTCGCTTCTTTTGTATTCAGCCTTACTAACAGTCCAGCTCTCACAGCCGTACATCACAACTGGAAATACCATCGACTTGACTATACAGATCTTCATAGACAAAGTTATGTCTCTACCCTTCAGTATTTTATCTAAATTTGCTATTGCTGCCCTCCCCAGAAGTAAGTGCCGTTTACTTTCATGGTTTCAGTTACCATCTTTGAACTGAAGAAGACAAAATCCATCACTGCTTCCACTTCCTTTTCATTTATTACCACAGAGTAAATAGGGCTGGTCGACATCATCTTGGTTTTCTTAATATTGAGCAACAAGCCAGCTTTTACACTTTCTTCTTTCACTTTGATTAGAAGCTTCCTCAGATTGTCCTCACTTTCAGCCATTAGAGCAGTATCGTCTGCATATCTGAGGTTGTTAATATTTCATCCGGTAATTTTGATTCCAACATTTGAGTCCTCTAGACCAGCATTCCCCATGATGTGTTCAGCATATAGATTAAATAAGTAGGGTGACTGTATGCAGCCTTGTCGTACTCCTTTCCCAATCCTGAACCAGTTTGTTGTTCCACGTTCAGTTCTGTTGCTTCTTGATCTTCATACAAGTTTCTCATAAGGCAGATCAGATGTCCAGGTATCCCCATTTCTTTAAGGATTTGCCATAGTATATTATGGTCCACACTGTTGAAGGCTTTAGAGTAGTCAATAAAACATAGATAAGTACTTTTCAGGAATTCCCTTGACTTCTCCGTTATCCAGTGAAGGTCAGCAATTTGGTCTCTGGTGCCTCTCTCTGCCTCTTCTAAAACCAGCTTGTACACCTGGCAGTTCTCGTTCTATATATTGCTGGAGTCTTGCTTGCATGATCTTTAGCATTACCTTGCTAGCATGTGAAATTGGTGAAATTGTTTGGTAATTTGAACATTCCTTTACATTTCCGTTCTTGGGAATTGGGATATAAACTGATCTTTTCCAATCTAAAGGCCATTGTTGGGTTTTGCAGATCTGCTGGCAAATTGCATGCAACACTTTTACAGCATCACCTTTTAAAGTTTTAAACAACTTAACTGGAATCCTAACACATCCTTCAGCCTTATTAATGGCAATATTTTCTATCGCCCATTCGACTTCACTTTCCAGAATGTCCGGCTCTAGATCGAAGAGGGAGTCATTGCAGATGACTTCGCTGTTGGGATCTTTCCTGTACAGTTCTTCAGTGTATTCCTGCCATCTCTTTTTGAAGACTCCTGCTTCTGTAAGGTCCTTCCCTTCTTTGTCTTTTACTATACTCATTTTTGCATGAAATGTTCCTTTGATTTCTCTAATCTTCTTGAATAGATCTCTTGTTTTTCCAATTCTGTTGGCTTCTTCAGCTTTTTTGCATTGCTCTTTTAAGTAAGTTTCTTTATCTTTCCTTGCTATCTTCTTGAACTCTGTGTTCAGTTGGAGATATTCAGAGCTTATCCCCACTACCACCCCAGTGATGACAACCATTTGGAACATGCAGGAGGGTCACTGGCACCTTAAACCAGTTGCTTTGGGCAGGTGGGGCTCGTTAACCTGGGAAAGCAGTCTGCCTAGGAGAGGGAAACCTCTGATTAAAACCTCTGCTGCCTTGTGGCTAAACCCACTCATGGGAAAGGCTTCGGGAGAAAACCCTGAGGAAGAAATCCAGAGTTGGAGCCCCTAAGACAGTCTGATGGTGATTCAATGTCATTCTGGCAGCTCCTGCAGTTCAGCCATTGTCAAAACCTTATGCCTGCCATCCCTTTTGACTTCAGTGTCTGGACTGAGGGGACAAACATGACACTTGGGCAACTCATGGTCTTCATTCACTTCCTGCCCAGGATTTGGTGACGCCAAGCTCCACAACCAACTCAAAACCTGGAGCGATGGGCAAGTGGCGACGGTGGCAGCCATAAGATAGTGCTGGGAGCCACTAGTCATGGATTTGCACTCAGGCAGCCAAGGCAGGATGGTCGCTCTCTTCTCACGAGGCAAGGGCAGTGTTTGGCAGCCATCTTGGTGACAGAGCAGCCCTCTTCAGGACTTCACTGCTCCCCCCTCACGGGAAAGGGTCTGAAAAAGGTGACCTACAGAAAGCTTCCCTCACCTATCCTGTCAGCACACTGCTGCTGACTGGACAGCTATTTAGCGGTCAAACTACCTCAAAAACCACATAAGAACGAAGAGCCACCAGAAAGCTGAGTAATCTCTGTGTTGGAGCCTGGAACCTCAGGACACTCGTGGACAACGATACAAGTAACAGACCAGAGGGGCAAACTGCTCTTGTAGGGGAGTAATCTCGGGATTGCTACCTGTGCCATGTGCTAGTGAGGGCAAGAATAGTCGGATCAGGCAGATGAATGCGTGGCTGAGAGACTGGTATAGGGGGCAGGGCTTCAGATTCTTGGATAATTGGGATCTCTTCTGGGGGAAGTATGACCTCTTCATAAAGGACAGGTTACACCTGAACCCGAGGGGGACCAATATCCTGGTGGGAAAGTTTAATAGAGCTATTACGGAGGGTTTAAACTAATTTGGCAGGGGAATGGGAACCGGAATGACAGAGCAGAGGAAGGGGAAAATAGAAATAGATCTAAGGCAGTGAGCAGTAAAGATGTCAGGAAAGACAGGCAGGTGATAGGGCAAATTTGTAGCCATTGGGATGAGTTGCAGTGCAATAAAGTTGCAGTGAAATAAAAGTGAAAAGTATCAAATACTGGTCTTAAGGTGTTGTACTTAAATGCACGCAGCATAAGGAATAAGGTGGATGATCTTGTCGTACAGCTACAGATTGGCAGGTATGATATTGTGGCCATCACTGAGATCTGGCTAAAGGATGCATGTCTCTGGGAGCTGAACGTCCAAGGATACACGGTGTATCGGAAGGATAGGAAGGTAGGCAGAGGGAGAGGCGTGGCTTTATTGGTAAGAAATGATATTAAATCATTAGAAAGAGGTGATATAGGATCGGAAGGTGCAGAATCTTTATGGGTTGAGCTAAGGAATAGCAGGGGTAAAAGGACCCTGATGGCAGTTACTTATAGGCCTCCAAACAGCTGCAGGGATGTGGACTACAAATTACAACTGGAAATAGAAAAGGCTTGTCAGAAGGGCAGTGTTATGATAATTGTGGGGGATTTTAACATGCAAGTAGATTGGGAAAATCAGGTCGGCACTGGATCTCAAGAGAGAGAACTTGTAGAATGTCTGCGAGATGGCTTTTTAGAACAGCTTGTTGTTGAGCCCACTAGGGGATCGGCTGTACTGGATTGGGTATTGTGTAATGAACCGGAGGTGATTAGAGAGATTGAGGTGAAGGAACCCTTAGGAGGCAGTGATCATAACATGATCATAACATGATCATAACATGATCATAACATGACTGTGAAATTAGAAAAAGAGAAGCCGAAATCTGATGTGTCGGTATTTCAGTGGAGTAAAGGAAATTACAGTGGCGTGAGAGAGGAACTGGCCAAAGTTGACTGGAAAGGGACACTGGCGGGAAAGACAGCAGAGCAGCAGTGGCTGGAGTTTATGCGAGAAATGAGGAAGGTGCAAGACAGGTATATTCCAAAAAAGAAGAAATTTTCGAGTGGAAAAAGGATGCAACCGTGGTTGACAAGAGAAGTCAAAGTCAAAGTTAAAGCAAAGGAGAGGGCATACAAGGAAGCAAAAATTAGTGGGAAGACAGAGGATTGGGAAGTTTTTAAAACCTTACAAAAGAAAACCAAGAAGCTCATTAAGAGGGAAAAGATTAACTATGAAAGGAAGCTAGCAAATAATATCAAAGAGGATACTAAAAGCTTTTTCAAGTATATAAAGAGTAAAAGACAGGTGAGAGTAGATATAGGACCAATAGAAAATGATGCTGGAGAAATTGTAATGGGAGATAAGGAGATGGCAGAGGAACTGAACGAGTATTTTGCATCAGTTTTCACTGAGGAAGACATCAGCAGTATACCGGACACTCAAGGGTGGCAGGGAAGAGAAATGTGCGCAGTCACAATTATGACAGAGAAAGTACTCAGGAAGCTGAATAGCCTAAAGGTAGATAAATCTCCTGGACCAGATGGAATGCACCCTCGTGTTCTGAAGGAAGTAGCTGTGGAGATTGCAGAGGCATTAGCAATGATCTTTCAGAAGTCGATAGATTCTGGCATAGTTCCGGAAGACTGGAAGATTGGAAATGTCACTCTGCTATTTAAGAAAGGGGCAAGGAAGCAAAGAGGAAATTATAGACCTGTTAGCTTGACATCGGTGTTTGGGAAGTTGTTGGAGTCGATTGTCAATGATGAGGTTACAGAGTACCTGGAGGCATATGACAAGATAGGCAGAACTCAGCATGGATTCCTTAAAGGAAAATCCTATCTGACAAACCTATTACAATTTTTTGAGGAAATTACAAGTACGCTAGACAAGGGAAACGTAGTGGATGTTGTATATTTGGATTTTCAGAAGGCCTTTGACAAGGTGCCACACATGAGGCTACTTAACAAGATAAGAGCCCATGGAATTATGGGAAAGTTACATACGTGGATAGAGCATTGGCTGATTGGCAGGAAACAGAGAGTGGGAATAAAGGGATCCTATTCTGGTTGGCTGCCGGTTACCAGTGGTGTTCCACAGGGATCAGTGTTGGGGCCGCTTCTTTTTACTTTGTACATCAACGATTTGGATTATGGAATAGATGGCTTTGTGGCTAAGTTTGCTGACGATACGAAGATAGGTGGAGGGGCCGGTAGTGCTGAGGAAACGGAGAGTCTGCAGACAGACTTGGATAGATTGGAAGAATGGGCAGAGAAGTGGTAAATGAATACAATGTTGGAGAGTGTATGGTTATGCACTTTGGCAGAAAAAATAAATGGGCAGACTATTATTTAAATGGGGAAAGAATTCAAAGTTCTGAGATGCAACGGGACTTGGGAGTCCTCGTACAGGATTCCCTTCAAGTTAACCTCCAAGTTGAGTCAGTAGTGAAGAAGGCGAATGCAATGTTGGCATTCATTTCTAGAGGAATAGAGTATAGGAGCAGGAATGTGATGTTGAGGCTCTATAAGGTGCTGGTGAGACCTCACTTGGAGTACTGTGGGCAGTTTTGGTCTCCTTATTTAAGAAAGGATGTGCTGACATTGGAGAGGGTACAGAGAAGATTCACTAGAATGATTCCAGGAATGAGAGGGTTAACATATGAGGAACATTTGTCCGCTTCTTGGACTGTATTCCTTGGAGTTTAGAAGAATGAGGGGAGACCTCATAGAAACATTTCGAATGTTGAAAGGCATGGACAGAGTGGATGTGGCAAAGTTGTTTCCCATGATGGGGGAGCCTAGTACGAGAGGGCATGACTTAAGGATTGAAGGGCGCCCATTCAGAACAGAAATGCAAAGAAATTTTTTTAGCCAGAGGGTGGTGAATCTATGGAATTTGTTGCCACGAGCAGCAGTGGAGGCCAAGTCATTGGGTGTATTTAAGGCAGAGATTGATAGGTATCTGAGTAGCCAGGGCATCAAAGGTTATGGTGAGAAGGCGGGGGAGTGGGACTAAATGGGAGAATGGATCAGCTCATGATAAAATGGTGGAGCAGACTCAATGGGCCGAATGGCCGACTTCTGCTCCTTTGTCTTATGGTCTTATGGTCTTATGGACATGTGCTTCAGAAGTACAATGTCGACATTGCAGTGCTCAGTGAGACACGCCTGGCCGAGACCGGTGAAATCACAAAAGTAGGGGCTGGCTACATGTGTTTCTGGAGTGGCACAGGAAAGGATAAGGCTAGAGAAGTCAGAGTTGGCTTTGCCATCCGGACCACAATCGTCAGGAACCTGGAGTCCGTCCCCAGAGGTAATGAGACTGCCTCTGAAAGCCAAGACTCATCTGACTCTGATCAGTGCCTACGCACCCACCATGACCTACACCTCTGAACAGAAGGAACTGTTCTACCAGCAGCTTGGCCAGCTACTATGCTCTGTCCCCAAAGACAACAAGATCCTGCTACTTGGTGACTTTAATGCCCGAGTAGGCAGTGACCATCAGTCTTGGGCAGAAGTCATTGGCAAGCTTGGCCTTGGAAAGGAGAATTCAAATGGGCAGCTACTACTCACCTTCTGCACAGAAAATGGCTGACAATCACCAACACCCTCTTTCAGCCTCCAGACTTCCTCAAGGCAACCTGGATGCACCCGCGCTCCAAGAACTGGCACCTGATCGATTACATGATCACAAGGCGCCGGGACATCGGGGGATGTGATCATCACCAGAGCAATGAAGGGTGCAGACTGCTGGCCTGACCATGTCTGTTGAGAAACAAGCTGTCATTTTACATCGCCAGGACGCACAGGTGCCAGCAGGCTGGCACGAAGCAGAAGCTGAACATTCAACAGCTCGCTGACCCCAGCATCAAAGAAGAGCTGATCAGCAAACTGGAGAAACAACTTGAGCAACTGCTTGAGGAAGCAGACCCAGAAACAGCAGGGGCTGTCCTCAGAGACACCCTGTACAGCGCTGCAGGTGCCATTCTCAGGCACCTCAAGAGGAGGCATCAGGATTGGTTCGATGAGAACAACTCTGATATCATCACCCTCCTCAAGCAGAAGCAGGAAGCCTTTGCAGGCTGGCTCAGTGACAACAGTCAGTCTCCAAACATGACCGCTCGAAGCACCTCTGTGGTGAGGTCCAGGCTGAGCTGCGGAAGATGGAAGGTCAGTGGTGGGAGGGCAAAGTGGCAGAGCTTCGGCACTATGCTGACCAGAACAACACAAAGGAGTTTATTGATGTTCTAAAGGCAGTGTACATACCTTCCTCCAACATCATGGCACCAGTCTGCTCCTTGGACGGACTGCTCCTCGCTGACAAAGGCAACATTGTCCACGGCTGGACAGTCCATTTCAACCAGCTGCTGAACAGGCCATCCCAGATAGAGGACTAGGCCATAGAAGACATGCCCCACTGCCCAGTCTCGGAGGCCCTTGATGATCCCCCCCACACTGGTAGAAGCTAGGAAGGCAAGTCAACCAGCTGCAGCCAGGTAAGGTCTCTGGCCTGGATGGGATCCCACCAGAAGTCTTCAAAGAGGGTGGCAAGACCCTTCTTCAGAAGCTGACAGAGCTCATGCAGCAGTTGTGGGAGAATGCCTGTGTATCACGGGACTTTAGGGATGCAGACATCATCCACCTGTACAGGAACAAGAGGGACAGGGCATCCTGTGACAATCACAGAGGCATATCTCTCCTGAGCACAGCTGGGAAGATCATGGGCCATCTCATACTGAGCAGGGTTACCTCTCACCTCCAGGATGACGTTGTCCCAGTGAGCCAATGTAGTTTCAGATCCAACAGAGGGACAGTGGACATGATCTTTGCTGTCAGACAGATCCAGGAGAAGCGTCAGGAACAGAACCAGAATCTCCACATCCTCTTTGTGGGCCTAACAAAGGTATTTGATGCCATCAGTCATACAGGCCTTTGGATGCATCCTTACAAAGTTAGGCTGCCTCCAGGCTGGTGAGCATTGGCAGGTCATTCCATGACAGCATGATGGCCAGGGACATCGAAAATGGCTGCACCTCTGAGCACTTCCGAGTAACTAATGGTGTCCAGCAGGGTTGTGTCCTTGCACCTACTCTGTTCAGCCTGCTCTTTGCCACGACGCTGTTCTCTGCTCTCTCACAGACTGATGCGGGAATAACAATTCGCTACAGGGCTGATGGATGCTTCTTTGATCTGCAACACTTCAAGACCAAGACCAAAGTGCTGGAAGCAATAGTACGAGACCTCTCTGCAGATGACTGCGCTCTTGCAGCGCACAGTGAAAGGGACCTGCAGGAGCCCGCTGACTGCCTCGCTGTGGCCGCAGAAAATTCGACCTAACCGTCAGCTTGCAGAAGACAGAAATTCCACTTCAGCCCGCACCCCAAGCCAACTCCACAGAACCACGAATTGAGAGTGCAGGCACACAACTCAACGATGCTGACGCCTTCACCTACCTTGAAAGCTGCCTCACCTCCTCCTGCAGTCTAGATTGAGAGGTCTCAGACAGACCTGCAAAAGTTGGAGTATCCTTTGGCAGGCTATGGGCATGTGCATCAGGATAAAATGGCATTGGGCTGAAGACCAAGATGGCTGTCTACAGAATAATCATCCTGAGTCTCTGCTGTAGGACTGTGAAACATGGACCCCATACTGCAGGCACATCAAGATGCTTGACCAGTTCCACCTACAATGCCTTCGCAAGATCATGGGCATCTCATGATAAGACAGAGTCCTCACCACAGAAGTCCTATGAAGGACCAAGAGCTCTGGCACAGAGACACTAATCATGAAGGCACAACTTTGATGGGTTGGACAGCCGACTTCCAAAGATGGTATTCTTTTCCGAGCTGGCACCTAGCACCAGAAAGAAGGGAGGCCCCACAAAGCGCTACAAAGACTGTGTGAAAGTGTCCTTGAAGGCATGCAATGTCCCTGTGACTGGTTGGAAGACCTTGGCCAAAGACTGCTGTGCCTTGCGCCTGGCAGTCAATACCAGGACTACAAGGGGAATCGACCCAACTCTTCAATGGCCGTAATGTGCCTGACCTGCGGGTGCACCTGCTCTTCCCAGTTCAGGATTTGCTGTCAGCAGAGGCGTTCCTGATGTCATCGTCATTCCTGATGGACTTCCAAGAAGAAGAAGAAATCAGACTGAGTTAAACTGCTGCAGGATCCTGTCGTGTGTTGGATTGTTTCCAGTTCCTCTTGACATTTTCTGTATTATTGTCTTGAATCTGTTGGTCTTTTACTATGTATTTCTGGATTATTTTTTGTGTTAACCATCTGGTACTGTATTGACACAAGGAACTCTGTTTCTGGGAAGTCTCCAACTTAGTTCAACACTTCCTTGTCAACATCTGGTCTGCTCAGATCGTGGGGATGTCTTCCATAGAGGGTCATGCTCTTCCACTGGTTAACTTTTTTCTTCTGTAGTGATAATTTCTTTACTTTGCTGGGTTGTATTTTTATTTGTTTATTGATTTGTACTTATTAATAGTTCAATAGTTTAATTTAATGTTGGAGAATGTATACAATATACAAACTGAATTTCTTGTTGTTTGCAGACATTCTTGAAAACAGAAGAGTGCCCCAAAGAATGAGTGACAGTAAAAATGTTAGAACCCCCAAAGCCTGCCCCTACTCCCCCATGCACAAAAAGCAGCAGCAAAGGAATGGCTCTCCCCCTCCCCTACTTCAGCAAAAAAAAAGCATCAGCTTCCTCCACCCACCAAGCAAGCAACAGCAAAGCCCCCAAGAAAGACCATGATCTTCAGTACAACAAAAACTAAACATTCACCCAACAATTTGAAACACCACAGGTTTTCTCTCACCCTAGTAAAGGGGCGGAGAGGTGTCTCCATTTCACAGCGAGAGGGTAAACCACTAAGGGCAAACATCTCTCTGATTTACACAAGTTCTTCGACTCAAGAATCGGCAACAAGTCTCCCCCAGTAACAAGAGAAAGAGAGCACGATTTGCTGAGTACAGAGCCCCCGCCAGCTGATCTGCTGTTCCCGACGTTCCATTTTCTCCCACAGTGCTTCAGTCTGCGGGAGAAATAGAATCACCTTGTCCCCACGGCCGCAAAGCATCGGAATCGTGAAGGCACGCTTGTCTTCAAGAAAGCACCCTTGGGATCGAAAAATGGCTGCAAAGAACTGGAGTTTGAGTGTAGCTCTAAGTCAGTGTCTTGGACAGAACCCCATGCTCTTATGGAGAGCTGAATCCTGTTGTGTTGATGGAAAATATATCCTCAGAAGTTTTATCTGATTGTTGTGTAAATTTTTAATATCTGTTACTTCTCTTCCTCCTCTTGTCCTAAGTAGTGTCAGTTTTATCTTAAGTAACGCCAGTTCTGAAGAAAGGTCTTGGCCCAAAATTTAATACCATCATTCCCACAATTCTGATTAAGAAGTTGCAGAACCTGGGCCTCTGTACCTCCCTCTGCAATTGGATCTTCAACTTCCTAACCGGAAGACCACAATCTGTGTGGATTGGCAATAACATCTCCTCCTTGCTGACGATCAACACTGGCGCACCTTAGGGGTGTGTGCTTAGCCCACTGCTCTACTGTCTGTATACACATGACTGTGTGGCTAGGCATAGCCCAAATACCATCTATAAATTTGCTGACGACACAACCATTGTTGGTAGAATCTCAGGTGGTGACGAGAGAGTGTATAGGAGTGAGGTATGGCAACGAGTGGAGTGGTGTCACAGCAACAACCTGGCACTCAACGTCAGGAAGACAAAAGAGCTGATTGTGGACTTCAGGACGGGAGGAACACATACCAATCCTCATAGAGGGATCAGAAGTGGAGAGTGAGCAGTTTCAAGTTCCTGGGTGTCAAGACCTCTGAGGATTTAGCCTGGTCCCTACATGTCGATGTAGTTATAAAGAAGGCAAGACAGCGGTTACACTTCATTAGCAGTTTGACGAGATTTGGCATGTCAACAAATACACTCAAAAACTTCTATAGTTGTACCGTGGAGAGCATTCTGACAGGCTGTATCACTGTCTGGTGTGGAGGGGCTACTGCACAGGACCGAAAGAAGCTGCAGAGGGTTGTAAATCTAGTCAGCCCTATCTTGGGTACTAGTCTACAAAGTACCCAGGACATCTTTAGGGAGTGGTGTCACCATTATTAAGGGCCTCCAGCACCCAGGGCACGCCCTTTTCTCACTGTTACCATCAGGTAGGAGGTACAGAAGCCTGAAGGCACACACTCAGCGATTCAGGAAGAGCTTCTTCCCCTCTGCTGTCCAATTCCTAAATGGACATTGAATCTTTCGACACCACCTCACTTTATTTTTAATATACAGTATTCTCTTTTTGCACTTTTTACTTATTGATTATTATTATTATTTTATTTATTATTGTTATTTTCTTCTCTCTGCTAGATTATGTATTGCATTGAACTGCTGCTGCTAAATTAACAAACTTCACGTCACATGCCGGTGATAATAAATCCGTATAATGTACAGAAGATGTGTCAAGTTATAATTTGTTCGATTGTTTCTGATTTGATACCCTATTTTTGTCTAATTCAGTAAATTAGAGAGCGGGTTTAAAGCTAAACAAAACTATAATAGGCTTAGAGAGTCGCCCTGAAAAATGCCTTAGTTTATTTTGATAACAGTGGTTGTTAATAGGGTGGTTGTTTGCCAATTGCTTCATCAGATGTTGTAGAAATTTCACTGTTATTATTATTTTTTTTGTATTTGCAGTCTGTTGTCTTTTACACACTGGTTGCCCACACTATTGGTATGGTGTTTCATTGATTCTATTAAGATTATTGGATTTACTGTGAATGTCCACAAGAAAATGAATCTCTGGGTTGTATATGGTAACATATATGTACTTTGATAATAAATTTATTTTGAACTTTGAACTTTACGTTCAAGTTCCTATAGTGCAGCACCTCACCTTATCCTTTATTGTATGGTTTGCTGTGTGGAGTTTGGTTGCCATGGTTACCCATCTGACTGTATACCTTTAAGGGATAGATAGTGGCCCCTTTCTTGCTTGACTTGGAGTGGACTGCTGCAATTCCACACTGCCGCCAAAGAGAGCATCCTCACATCAGCCATTACTGTCTGGTTTGGTGTAGCATCCTCTCACAGTGTACACAAGCCACAGGAGAGAAGTTCAGTGGCTGCAGTCTGCTATCACCGCAGGACTTGTATATGTCTGGGACAAAGAAGCAGGTAGGGAAGATCATTGCAGACACTACTCACCCTGCAAACTGCCTTTTCCCACGCCTTCTTAAAGTTTCTTCCCCCAGGCAGTTAATCTGATCGACCATTCTAATTAGGCCTTCCCCGACTATTGATTACCCCCATCACTGCTCTACACTGTGGACACATTAAACCACTTTTCATAAAGCTGTGTGCATTGTGAATACGTGTTGGTGTTTATGTGTTTATACCCACTTTATTCCACATCTCTACTTTAACCTCTACCTTTATTTTATATAATTCCTTCTGGTTTAGACTCATTGAATGTTGTTATTCCCTGTTACATGTCGTGCCCTGACACACCGCAGCAAATTCCTAATACAGGTAGACAGTTATGGTGAACAAAGTTAAACCCTAACAAATTCTTATTCTGGTAGGCCAGGGCGTGTTCTGGGAGAGAGCCCTGACCCAACAGCACATCTCGGACTTTTCCCCCCACCCTCTGTTGCCAGCCCAGTATTGCCAGCGTCTCCTGTTAGCAGTCCAGATGATTCTTGAGCACTGCCCAGAGGATGCCGGAGCGGAGCCTCCGATGGATGGCTTCCTTGCCAGCTCCCGAATGGTGAATGGACTGCACCGGTGTGAAGGTGTGTGTGTACTGGTTAACCTCAGGCAACACTGCTAAGATAGAAACTGGACTCTGCAAGCATCATTGAGGGCATTCGTCACCCAGGACATGGCCACTTCTCATTGCTACCATCCAGGAGAAAGTACAGGAGGCTGAAGACACATAATCATGTTCCAGGAACAGCTTTGTCCTTTGGTCTGGAATCCAAAAAGAAGCGTAGAGCTTTGAGACCTAATCAATTCCCCTCTACCACCACTCTGCTCCGTCTAGCAGAATTAGTCCTTACTCTTAATAATTTCTCCTTTGGCTCCTCCCACTTCCTCCAAACTAAAGGTGTAGCTATGGGCACCCGTATGGATCCTAGCTATGCCTGCCTTTTTGTTGGCTTTGTGGAACAATCTATGTTCCGTGCCTATTCTAGTATCTGTCCTCCACTATTCCTTCGCTACATCGACGACTGCATTGGCGCTGCTTCCTGCACGCATGCAGAGCTCGTTGACTTTATTAACTTTGCCTCCAACTTTCACCCTGCCCTCAAGTTTACCTGGTCCATTTCTGACACCTCCCTCCCCTTTCTAGATCTTTCTGTCTCTGTCTCTGGAGACAGCTTATCCACTGATGTCTACTATGAGCCTACTGACTCTCACAGCTATCTGGACTATTCCTCTTCTCACCCTGTCTCTTGCAAAAACGCCATCCCCTTCTCGCAATTCCTCCGTCTCCGCCGCATCTGCTCTCAGGATGAGGCTTTTCATTCTAGGACGAGGGAGATGTCTTCCTCTTTTAAAGAAAGGGCTTCCCTTCCTCCACTATCAACTCTGCTCTTAAACGCATCTCCCCCATTTCACGTACATCTGTTCTCACTCCATCCTCCCGCCACCCCACTAGGAATAGGGTTCCCCTGGTCCTCACCTACCACCCCACCAGCCTCCAGGTCCAACATATTATTCTCCGTAACTTCCATCACCTCCAACGGGATCCCACCACTAAGCACATCTTTCCCTCCCCGCCTCTCTCTGCATTCCGCAGGGATCGCTCCTTACACAACTCCCTTGTCCATTCGTCCCCCCCATCCCTCCCCACTGATCTCCCTCCTGGCACTTATCCGTGTAAGCGGAACAAGTGCTACACATGCCCTTACACTTCCTCCCTTACCACCATTCAGGGCCCCAAACAGTCCTTCCAGGTGAGGCAACACTTCACCTGTGAGTAGGCTGGGGTGATATACTGCGTCCGGTGCTCCCGATGTGGCCTTTTATATATTGGTGAGACCCGACGCAGACTGGGAGACTGCTTTGCTGAACACCTACACTCTGTCTGCCAGAGAAAGCAGGATCTCCCAGTGGCCGCACATTTTAATTCCACATCCCATTCCCATTCTGACATGTCTATCCACGGCCTCCTCTACTGTAAAGATGAAGCCACACTCAGGTTGGAGGACCAACACCTTATATTCCGTCTGGGTAGCCTCCAACCTGATGGCATGAACATCGACTTCTCTAACTTCCACTAATGCCCCACCTCCCCCTCGTACCCCATCTGTTACTTATTTTTATACACACATTCCATCTCTCACTCTCCTTTTTCTCCCTCTGTCCCTCTGAATATACCCCTTGCCCATCCTCTGGGTCCCCCCCCTCTTGCCTTTCTTCCTGGACCTCCTGTCCCATGATCCTCTCATATCCCTTTTGCCTATCATCTGTCCAGCTCTTGGCTCCATCCCTCCCCCTCCTGTCTTCTCCTATCATTTTGGATCTCCCCCTCCCCCTCTCAAATCCCTTACTCACTCTTCCTTCAGTTAGTCCTGACGAAGGGTCTCGGTCTGAAATGTCGCTGCACCTCTTCCTAGAGATGCTGCCTGGCCTGCTGCGTTCACCAGCAATTTGTATGTGTGTTAAATAAAAGAGAGACATTGTTTAGCGGAGTGGTCATCAGAGTAAGTCAGAGTAGTAGGGCTTTGGCTCATCGGGGCGTCACGAAGTAGGTTACTTTATTCCCCCTTCTAACAAGCGAGGCCAGTTTTCTGTTCTGGGTGTCAGATGTGGGATGCCTGGGAGTCTTCCAGCCTCCCCGATGGCCACATCTGCACCAGGTGCATCAAGCTGCAGCTCCTTAGGGACTGAGTTAAGGAACTGGAGCTGCAGCTCGATGACCTTCGGCTTGGGGAGAGTGAGGAGGTGATAGACAGGAGCTACAGGCAGGTAGTCACCCAGGGCCACAGGAGACAGATAAGTGGGTGGCCTTCAGGAGAGAGAAGGGAGGACGTCAGGCAGTGGAGAGCTGTCCCCCTTAACAATAAGTACTCCATTTTGAGTGCTGTTGGGGGGGGGCAACAGCCTACCTGGGGGAAGCAACAGCGGCCGTGCCTCTGGCACAGAGTCTGGCCCTGTGGCTCAGAAGGGTAGGGAATGGAAGAGGAGGGCAGCAGTAACAGGGGACTCTATAGTCAGGGGACAGATAGGCAATTCTGTGGGTGTGAAAAAGGAATGCGGATGGTAGTTTGCCTCCCAGGTGCCAGGGTCCGGGATGTTTCTGATCGCGTCCACAATATCCTGAAGTTGGAAGGTGAACAGCCAGAGGTCGTGGTACATATTGGTACCAACGACATATGTAGAAAAAGGGAGGAAAGCAGTCTACAGGGAGTTAGGAAGGAAGTTGAGAAGCAGGATCTCAAAGGTAGTAATCTCAGGATTACTGCCTGTGTCACGCATGAGATAGAGGATTAAAGCATGGCCGAGGGATTGGAGCAGGGGGCAGGGATTCAGATTTCTGGATCATTGGGACCTCTTCTGGGGCAGGCTTGACCTGTACAAAAAGGACAGGTTGCACTTGAATCTGAGGGAGACAAATATCGTGGCGGGGAGGTTTGCTAGTGCTATTGAGGAAGGTTTAAACTAGGTTTGCAGGGCGGTGGGAACTGAAGTGAAGAGGCAGAGGATGGGGAGGTTGGAACACAAGTAGAGACAGCTTGTAGGGAGTTTGTGAGGAAGGATAGGCAGATGTTAGAGCAAAGGTGCGCTCAGCCAGATGGTTTGAGATGTGTCTATTTTAATGCAAGGAGTATCATAAGCAAGGCGGATGACCTAAGAGCGTGGATCAACACGTAGAACTATGATATTGTGGCCATTACAGAGACTTCGATGCCTCAGGAGCAGGAATGGCTGCTGAGTGTGCCAGGCTTTAGATGTTTCAAAAAGGACAGGGAGGGAGGCAAAAGAGGTGAGGGTATGGCACTGTTGATCAGGGATGTATCATGGCTGCAGAAAAGGAGGAAGTCATGGAGAGATTGTCTACTGATTCATTGTGGGTGGAAGTCAGAAACAGGAAGGAGGCAATAACTCTACTGGTTGTTTTTTATAGACCCCCAATAGTAACAGGGACATTGAGGAGCAGATAGGGAGACAGTTTCTGGAACGGTGCAATAATAATAGGGTTGTTGTGATTTTAACTTTCCTAATATTGATTGGCATCTCCTTAGCGCAAGGAGTTTAGTTAGGGTGGAGTTCGTTAGGTGTGTTCAGGAAGGTTTCCTGACACAATATGTACTGTAGATAAGCCAACTAGAGGAGAGGCTGTACTTGATCTGCTATTGGGAAATGACCCTGGTCAGGTGTCAGATCTCTCGGTACTTTATACTTTGTTGTCGCCAAACAATTGGTACTAGAACATACAATCATCTCAGCGATATTTGATTCTGCGCTTCCCACTCCCTGGATTACAAATATTAAATATTAAAAAATTAAAAATAGTTAAAATTAGGAAATATTAAAAATTTAAATTATAAATCATAAATAGAAAATAGAAAAATGGAAAGTAAGGTAGTGCAAAAAAACCAAGAGGCAGGTCCGGATATTTGGAGGGTACGGCCCAGATCCGGGTCAGGATCCGTTCAGCAGTCTTATCACAGTTGGAAAGAAGCTGTTCCCAAATCTGGCCATACGAGTCTTCAAGCTCCTGAGCCTTCTCCTGGAGGGAAGAGGGACGAAAAGTGTGTTGGCTGGGTGGGTCATGTCCTTGATTATCCTGGCAGCACTGCTCCGACAGCGTGCGGTGTAAAGTGAGTCCATGGACGGGAGATTGGTTTGTGTGATGTGCTGCGCCGTGTTCACAATCTTCTGCAGCTTCTTTCGGTCTTGGACGGGACAACTTCCATACCAGGTTGTGATGCACCCTAGAAGAATGCTTTCTATAGTGTATAAAAATTAGTGAGGGTTTTAGGGAGAGCATTTTGGAGGGTAGTAATCACAACTCTATCTCCTTCACCATAGTGCTGAAGAGGGATAGGAGCAGACAATTTGGGAAAATGTTTAATTGGGGTAGGGGGAAATATGATGCTCTTAGTTAGGAGCTTGGGAGCATAAACGGGAGTAGATGTTCTCAGGGAAATGCACGGCAGAAATGTAGCAAATATTCAGGGAACGTTTGCATGGAGTTCTGCATAGGTATGTTCCATTGAGTCATGGAAAGATTGGTAGGGTAAAAGAACCATAGTGTACAAAAATGTAGAAAATCTAGTTAACAAGAAAAGAAAAGCTTATGAAAGGTTCAAGAAACTGGGTACTGTTAAAATTACAAGGTTGCTAGGAAGGAGCTTAAGAATGGAATTAGGAGAACCAGAAGAGGCCATGAGAAGGCCTTGGTGAGCAGGATTAAGGAAAACCCCAAGGCATTCTACAAATATGTGAAGAGCAAGAGGATGAGCCATGTGAGACTAGGACCAATCAGGTGCGATAGTGGAAAAGTGTGTATGGAACCAGAGGAGATAGTAGAAGTACTTAATAAATACTTTGCTTCAGTATTCACCAGGGAAAAAGACCTTGGTAATTGTGGGGATGACATACAGTGGACTGAAATGCTTGAGCATATAGACGTTAAGAAAGAGGATGTGCTGGAGCCTTTGAAAAGCAAGCATTAAGTCACTGGACAGGATGAGATGTACCCCAGGCTACTGTGAGAAGCAAAGGAGGAGATTGCTGAGCCTTTTGTGATGATCTTTGCAACATCAATAGGGACAGGAGAAGTGCTGGAGGATTGGAGGGTTGCAAATGTTGTTCCCTTGTTCAAGAAAGGGAGTAGAGATAACCCAGGAAATTGTAGACTAGTGAGTCTGACTTCAGTGATGGGCAAGTTGTTGGAGAAGATCCTGAGAGACAGTATCTGATTAGGGATAGTCAGCATGGCTTTGTCAAAGGCAGGTGATGCCTTATGAGCCTGATTGAATTTGTTGAGGATGTGACTAAACACATTGATGAAGGCAGAGCAGTAGATGTAGTGTATATGGATTTCAGTAAGGCATTTGATAAGGTTCCCCATGAAAAGCTCATTCAGAAAGTAAGGAGGCATGGGATCCAAGGAGACCTTACTTTGTGGATCCAGAAGGCAAAAGGCAGTTGTAGATGGTTCATATTCTGCATGGAGGTCGGTGACCAGTGGTGTTCTGCAGAGATCTGTTCTGGAACTCATCCTCTGTGTGATTTTTATAAATGATTTGGATAAGGAAGTTAACGGATGGGTTAGTAAGTTTGCTGATGACACTAAGGTTGAGGGTGTTGTGGATAGTCTGGAGGTCGGAGGTTACAGCACGACATCAATAGGATGCAGAACTGGGCTGAGAAGTAGCAGATGGACTTCAATCCAGATAAGTGTGAAGTGGTTCATTTTGGTAGGTCAAATTTGAAAACAGAGTATAATATTAATGGTAAGACTCTTGTGTGGAGGATCAGAGGGATCTTGGGGTCCGTGTCCATTGGACACTCAAAGCTGCTGCGCATGTTGACAATGTTGTTAAGAAGGCGCATGGTGTGTTCATCAACTGTGGGATTGGGTTCAAGAGCCATGAGGTAATTTTACAGCTATATAAGGCCTTAGACAGACCCCACTTGGAGTACTGTGTTCATTTCTGGCCATCTTACCACAGGAAAGGTGTGGATACTATAGAGAGAGTGCAGAGGAGATTTACAAGGATGTTGCCTGGAATAGAGGGTGTACCTTATGAGAATATGTTGAGTGAATTTGGCCTTTTCTCCTTGGAGCGACGGAGGATGAAAGGTGACCTGATAAAGGTGTATAAGATGATGAGAGGCATTGATCATGTGGATAGACAGAGGCTTTTTCCCAGGACTGAAATGGCTAACACAAGGAGGCATAGTTTTAAAATGTTTGGAAATGGGTGCCGAGGGGATGTCAGGGGTAAGTTTTTCACACAGAGAGTGGTGAGTGTGTGGAATGCTCTGCCGCTGGCGGTGGTGGAGGCAGATACAATTGGGTCTTTTAAGAGCCTCTTGGGTAGGTACATGGAGCTTAGAAAAATAGAGGACTATGCACCAGGGAAATTCTAGGCAGTTTCTAGAGTAGGTTACAGGGTCGGCACAACATTGTGGGCCGAAGGGCCTGTAATGTGCTTAGGTTTCTATGTTTGATGAGAATTAGGCCACTTGGCCCATCAGGTCTGCTCTGCTATTCCATCATGGCAGATTTATTATTCCCCTGAACATTCTCCTGCTTTCTCCCCGTGACGTTCATCACCATTACTAATCAAGAATCTATCAAACTCTGTTTTAAATGACTTGGCCTACAGCTGCCTATGGTAATGAATCCCACAGAAATTCCTCCTTTCTAAATGGACTTCCCTCAATTCTGATGCTGCGCCCTCTGGTTCCAGACTCACTCACTAAAGGAAACATCCTCTCCACATCTCCTCTATCTAGGCCTTTCAATATTCGATCAATTTCAATGAGATCCCCCCCCCCGCTCATTTTTCTAATCTCTAGCAAGTTCAGGCCCAGAGCCATCAAACACTCCTCATATTTTAACCTTTTCATTTCTGAATCATTCTCATGAGTGTCCTCTAGACCCTTTATTCTTCTTCCCCTCCTCTCTAATCTGGTCACCTGTCTAATTCACTGCAGCCTGAGCTTCAGACCCTACACCCTTGGAATATCCTGGGCCTAGAGTGATGGAGTTCTAGCAATAGTTTCCTTGCCTCCAGGGCTAGGAGCCTATGTCCCATGCTGGTGACTAGGCCTGAGAGCCTGGGGGTAGGTTTCAAGGGTGGGACTGATATGTGATTGTGGCCAGGGTGGAGCTGCAGATTGCAGCCGTTGCAGGGGAAGCCTACATATGATTAGCACATCCTGTTTATAATAGAGAGCAGAGCTGTTCCTCACTTTCCACGCTGTGCTCTGGAGCAATGGGCTGGCTCCCAGTCTCCAACGGTCGGGAGGAGCCTTTTTACTTGGGTAGAGTGGAAATCGGCATTCCCCGTGTAATCACAGAATCAGGCCCTTTGGCCCAATGAGTCTGTGCTAACCACTGGTCACTGATCCTGTTTTACTCTTCCCACATTTCCATCGACTGCTCTATGACTCTCCCTCTCATCTGCACACCAGGTTGTTTCAGCAGCTGATAAACCCACCTAAACTTAGGCACACTGGTATACAGAGGGACCTTGGGGTGCAAGTCCATGGCTCTCTGAAAGTGGATAGGGTGCTGACACAGGGGTACACCATGCTTCCCGCCTTTGCTTGGGGTGTTGTACAAAAGTTGGCAAGTCATGTTTATTTTTGTTTTTACTTAGAGATACAGCAGGGTGACAGACCCTTTCAGCCCAACAATCCGACATAGCCCATGTTACCATTTAGCCTACTAACCCGTGCCTCTTTGGAACGTGGGAGGAAACCAGAGCACCCTGAGGAAATCTACACGTTCATGAGGCGAACATACTAACAGCTTGCAGATGCAGTGACATTGGACTTGTAATAGTGTTATGCTAACACTTTGCAGCTTCATCAGTCTTTGGTTAAGCCATGTTTTGAGAACTGTGTGCAGTTCTGGTCACCCCGCTACAGAAAGAATGTGAATTTGGAGAGGGTGCAGAAGATGTTCACCAGGATGCTGCCTTGAGTAGAGGGTACGAGCTGTAAGGAGAGTTGTCAAAGTATTATAATTATAGTACCTTGTAAAAGTGCGTAGATTAGGGACATTTAAGAGAGACAAATGGATGAAAGAAAAATAGAGGGCTACATAGAAGGGAGGGTTAGATTGATCTTGGGGTAGGGTAAAAGGTCAGCTCAACATCATGGGTCGAAGAGCCTGTATTGTGCTGTGACGTTCTATGTACTTTATTCAGCCCCCCCCCAAACCTTTGTTCACTTAAATGAGGGATTTTGTTCAATTTAACTGAGAATTGAAATGAATTGACTTTATTTCTTATAACCTTCACGTATATGAGGAGTAAAAATCTTTACGTTACGTCTCTGTCTAAATGTGCAATATGCAATCATAGTAATTCATAATTATTTATAATAAATAGAACAGTCAATGTAACATAGAAGTACACTCAAATCAGCGTGAGTTAATCAGTCTGACGGCCTGGTGGAGGAAGCTGCCCCAGAGCCTGTTGGTCCTGGCTTTTATGCTGCGGTACCGTTTCCCGGATGGTAGCAGCTGGAACAGTTTGTGGTTGGGATGCCTTGGGTCCTTAACGATCCTATGGGCCCTTTTCTCACACCTGTCTTTGTAAATGTCCTGAATAGTGGGAAGTTCACATCTACAGAAGCGCTGGGCTGTCTGCAGAGTACTGCAATTGAGGGGAGTACAGTTCCCATACCAGGCAATGATGCAGCCAGTCAGGATGCTCTCAATTGTGCCCCTATAGAAAGTTCTTGGGATTTGAGGGACCACACCAAACTTCCTCAACCGTCTGAGGTGAAGGAGGCGCTGTTGTGCCTTTTTCATCACACAGCTGGTGTGTACAGATCACATGTGATCCTTAGTGACGTGGATGCCGAGGAACTTAAAGCAGTTCACCCTCTCAACCCCAGATCCATTGATGTCAGTAGGGGTTAGGTCGCCTCCATTCTTCCTGTAATCACAACCAGCTCCTTTGTTTTTGTGACATTAAGGGAGAAGTTGTTTTCTTGACACCACTGTTCAGAGAGATGACTTCTCTCTGAGAATTGAGAATTTTTATTTGTGAATCACATCTTTTTTCACACCACAGTCCAAAAAAACATGGAAAATTGTAAAACATGAAAAACTAGAAATTAAAAAACTGAAATGTCAGCAGTTCAAAAGTATTCATCCCCCCGCTTTGCTTCATACTGATTTGAACCACCTCTTGCAGCTATTACCACCAGTAGTCTTTTTGGATAAGTCTCTATTACCTTTGCACAACATGATGGAGCAGGATTTACCCGTTCCTTCGTACAAAATTGCTCAAGCTGTGCCAGGTTAGTTGGGTAGTTGTGGTGGACAGCAATCTTGAGGTCTTGCCAGAAATGTTTCAGGTCAGGACTCTGACTGGACCCCTCAAGGACATAAATATTCTTCAATTAAAGTCACACCATGATTGCTCTGGCAGTGTGCTTTGGGTTGTTGTCCTGCTGAAAGATGAACTTCCTCCCCTGTTTAATCTTTCTGGCAGGCACTAGCAGGTTTCTATCCAGGATCTTTCTGTATCTAGCATTCATCTTCACCTTCGCTTTCCCATGAATTCTGTCCAGATTTCCAGGCCCTGCTGCTGAAAAGCATCCCCATAGCGTGATGCTGCCTCCGCCATAGTGATGATGTTACCTGGCTGATGTCTGACATTAGACTTACACCACAAGTACTGCTTAATGTTGAGGCCAACAAGTTCCCCTTCAGTCTCATCCAACCACAAAACCTAATTCTTTACAATATCTTCCAAGTGATGCTTTGCAAAGTCTTTAGGGCAAAGATATGCTTTTATTTTAGCCAGGGCTTCTTCCTTGCCACTCTTACATAAATCCCCTTTTTGCACAAGACCTTAGAGATTATGGAGCCATGAATTTCATCTCCGGTTGCAGTCACTGATTTCTGCAGCTCAGTCAGAGTATCACAGTAGCCTCTCTTATAAGTACTGTTCTTCTCCAGCGACCAAGTTTAGAGAGGTGGCTTGACCGAGATAGTGTGGCTGTGGTTTCATATTTTTTTGACTTTTTTACGAAGGACTGCAATGAGCTCCAAGGTATGTTCAGTGTCTTTGAGATGGTCCTGTGCCCCTCCCTTGGTTTGTGCTTCTCTATTATCATTTCTCTGACTGTCTTGAATGTTCTTTTGTCTTCATTTTGTTTTGGTCTAGTGACAATCTACCATACTGTTGGACCTTATGGAGAGAGGTGTGTGTGTGTGTGTGTATGCATATATATACCCTTCACAGTACATCTGCAGAAATTTGTAGGTGTCTTTGGTGACATACCAAATCTCCTGTAATTCCTGATGAAATACTGTATAGCCGCTGTTGTGCCTTCTCTGTAATTGCATCGATGTTGGGCCCAGGACAGATCCTCTGAGATGTTGACACCAGGAACTTGAAACTGCTCTCCCTTTCCACTGCTGATCTCTTGATGAAGACTGGTGTGTGCTTCCTTGACTTCCCTTCCTGAAGCCTGCTCAACCAGCTGATCTATCTCGCTCTTGTTCGCCTCTTCATCGCCAGCTGAAATTCTGCCAACGATACTTGTGCTGCTGGCAAAATCTATAGACAGCATTACAGAGGGTGGTAGGTACTTGGAGCACAGGGACAGGGGAAATGGTGGAAACAGATGTGAGAGTGATGTTCAAGATGTTTTAAGGCACCGGAACAGTTAGAGAATAGAGGGATATGGACCATGTGCAGGCAGATGAAATTAGTTTGATTGGCGTAGATGTTGTGGGCCGAATGGCCTGTTCCTGTGCTGTACTATTCTATACACATGTAGCACTGAAGCATAATGGTTAGCGTGATGCTGTTACAGCACCAGTGCTTACTGATCCGGAATTGATTCCTATTGCTATCTGTAACCAGTTTATATGTTCTTCCTGTGATGGAGTGGGTTTCTTCCATGTGCTCTGGTTTCCTCCCACTTTCCGAAGGTTTACAGGTTCAGTTAAACATAGAAACTTAGAAAATAGGTGCAGGAGTAGGCCATTCGGTCCTTCAAGCCTGCACCGCCATTCAGTGTGATCATGGCTGATCATCCAACTCAGAACCCCGTACCTACCTTCCCTCCATACCCCCTGATCCCCGTAGCCACAAGGGCCATATCTAACTCTCTCTTAAATATAGCCAATGAACTGGCCTCAACTGTTTCCTGTGGCAGAGAATTCCACAGATTCACCACTCTCTGTGTCAAGAAGTTTTTCCTAATCTCGGTCCTAAAAGGCTTCCCCTTTATCCTCAAACTGTGACCCCTCGTTCTGGACTTCCCCAACATCGGAAACAATCTTCCTTCATCTAGCCTGTCCAATCCCTTTAGAATTTTATACGTTTCAATCAAATCCCCCCTCAATCTTTTAAATTCCTGAGAGTATAAGCCTAGTCAATCCAGTCTTTCGTCATATGAAAGTCCTGCCATCCCAGGAATCAATCTGGTGAACCTTCTTTGTATTCCCTCCATGGCAAGAATGTCTTTCCTCAGATTAGGGGACCAAAACTGCACACAATACTTCAGGTGTGGTCTCACCAAGGCCTTGTACAACTGCAGTAGTACCTCCCTGCTCCAGTACTCAAATCCTCTCGCTATAAATGCCAGCATACCATTCGCCTTTTTCACCGCCTGCTGTACCTGCATGCCCACTTTCAATCACTGGTGTACAATGACACCCAGGTCTCATTGCACCTCCCCTTTTCCTAATCGGCCACCATTCAGATAATAATCTGTTTTCTTATTTTTGCCACCAAAGTGGATAACTTCACATTTATCCACATTAAATTGCATCTGCCATGAATTTGCCCACTCACCCAACCTATCCAAGTCACCCTGCATCCTCTTAGCATCCTCCTCACAGCTAACACTGCCACCCAGCTTCGTGTCATCCGCAAACTTGGAGATGCTGCATTTAATTCCCTCGTCTAAGTCATTAATATATATTGTAAACAACTGGGGTCCCAGCACTGAGCCTTGCGGTACCCCACTAGTCATTAATATATATTGTAAACGACTATTAATGAGTTGTGGACATGCTACATTGACACAGGAAACGAGGCAACATTTGCGGGCTGCCCTCCATAGCGTTGATGAAAATGACGCATTTCACTGTATGTTTTGATGTACATGTAACACATCTCCAATCTCTTTGTGCTCAGCCCGCGTCCTTGGAGGAAACTGGTGCATCCAGGGGAACCCACACGGTCACAGGGAGAATGTGCAAACTCCATACTGACAGCACCTGGGGCCCAGGGCCATCAAATGTTTCTCATTTCATTCCTATGTGTAAATCTCCTCTGGACTCTCTACAATGCCAGCACATCCTTTCTTACAAACACAAGAAAATCTGAAGATGCTGGGAATCCAAAGCAACACACACAATGCTGGAGGAACTCAGCAGGCCAGGTGACATCCATGGGAAAGAATAAAACTGTCGACATTTTGGTCTGAGACCCTTCTTCAGAACTGGAGAAAAAAGATGAGAAGTCAGAGTAAGAAGGTGGAGAGCAGGGAGGAAGAAATACAAGGTGATAGGTGACAGGTGACAGTTCGATGGGAGTAGGCAGTTTAAATGGCTCCAGCATGGACTAGACGGGCCAGAGAGCCTGTTTCTATGACTATGACATGTGGGAATGGGAATGGGTGACCACTGGGAGATCCCGCTTTTACTGGTGGACTTGGTGCTTGGTGGTGGTCTCCCAATCTATGCTGGGTCTCACCGATAATACAGGAGGCCACACCAGGAGCACTGGATACAACAGATAACCCCAATAGTCTCACAGGTGAAGTGTCACCCAACCTGGAAGCATTATTTGAGGCCACGAATGGTAGTGAGGGAGGAGGTGTAGGGGCAAGTACGGCACTTGTTTCGCTTGCAAGGATAAGTACCAGGAGGGAGATCAGTGGGGAGGGACGAATGGACAATGGAGTCACATAAATGGATCCTTTCGTTGATTTCGGGCCCAAAACTGTTCACAATTCTCCAAAAGTGGTCTGACCAACGCCTTATAAATCCTCAGCATGACATTCTTGCTTATATGTTCTAGTTCTCTCAAAATGAATGTTAACATTGCATTTGCCTTCCTCTCCACCGACTCAACCTACAAGTTAACTTTAGGGAATCCTGCACAAGGACTCCCAAGTCCATTTGCACCTCCGATTTCTGAATTTACTCCCTTTTGGAAAATCTTTCTACCAAAGTGCATGACCATACACTTCCCTACACTGAATTCCATCTGCCCTTTCTTTACCCATTCTCCAAGTGTGTCAAAGTCCTTCTGTAAACTCCCTGCTTCCTCAACACTATCAAATTCCTTCTTCTTCAGCCTTTGACTTTTTTATCTATCACCTTTCTGCTCCCTGCTCCCTCAGGTCATCCCCCACCCCTCTCAGCCGGCTCCCCCCATCACCTTCCAGCTTGCACTCCTCCCCTTTCCCCTACTTATCCTGGCTTCCCAGTCCTGATAGTCTCAGCCTGAAATGCTTATTCCTCTCCACAGATGCTGCCTGACCTGCTGAGTTCCTTCTGCATTTCTGGTATGTTCCTCCACATTACCTGCCCCCCTGTCTATCTTTGTATCATCCGCAAACCTGGCCACAAAGGCAATTCCATCATCCAGATCATTAACATATAAAATGAGAAGTGGTGGTCCCAACACCGCCCTCTGCAGAGCACCGCTAGTCACGGTCTGCCAACCAGAAAAGGCACCCTTTGCTCCCACTCATTTGCTGGAATGATGACTGTGGATGTGGCAGGGTGCTGGAGCAGGGATCCAATTGCAGACCCAGTACTGTGCACACAGTGATATTAATTTAGTAACAAATCCCGAGGTGCAAACAAAGTCAGCGTCAAAGTTCAGGCAGAGATCAAAACAGCCAGAGAAATCCAAAAACCAGAATCGGGAAATAGGCAGAGTTAATATTTAAATGGACAAATGCTGGAAAACTCACTGGCACAATCTGGCAACAAACAGGACTAAAATACACTGAGCAATAAACAGAGATGCAGATGAAAGGTGGAGCACAACGAGACAGAAGTGGCAGCAAAACAGATAATAATGAGAAGCAGGTGAGAGACGGAGTACTCAGTAATACAGGGGCCGGAGTAGAGCAGGAGCGGGGACAGGAGCACATGGGGGCGTGAAAACAAACAAGAGCACATGACAATACAAAACCACAGACTGACGGCTAGGGGGAAACACACAAAAAGACAAAGTTCAACTGGAGGTGCTGACAGACGGTCTCTCCACAGAGTAGTGTTGCCACTGGGATCTAAGTGGATGGATGCTGTGGCTGTGCAGAGTGCAATGTTGTCTGTTGTGATCGCAGCCCATTGCACGCCAGTTCTGTAGCTGTAATTGCAGTGTGGTCACTGCAGCCAGTTACCAGAGGGTGATCTGCTGCAAACCAACACTCTCAGCTGCAGCTCCTTGTCCTTCTTGGTTTTCTTCGCAGTCTTGTTGAGCCCCAAATCCTACCACTTTCATCCAAACCTCTCTTGACCTGGAAAAAATCCTGCTCATGTTCAACCATGGAGACTTGTTGAGTGAATGTGGAGAGAATGTTTCCTATAGCGGGGCAGTCTAGGACCAGGGGACAAAGCTACAGAATACATGGATGTCCCTCTTGAACGGAGATGAGGAGGAATTTCTTTAGCCAGAGGGTGTTGAATCTGTGGAAATCATTGACACAGACAGCTGTGGAGGCCAAGTCATTGGGTATATTTAAATCAGAGGTTGATAGGTTTTTGATTAGTCAGGGCACCAAAGGTTACGGAGAGAAGGCAGGACAGTGGGTTTGAGGGGATAACAAATCAGCCATGATGGAATGGTGGAGCAGACTCGATGGGCCAAATGGCCTAATTCCGCTCCTACAGTATATCTTATAGTCTTTTGATCTTATCTTTCAAGCTGCGGCCTAGCTCTTCCTGGCCACAAAGCCATAGTGGCCATGGGCCTCCAGGATGTCTGTGGACTCCTAAGGTCTTGCATCCAAGTTGCATTGTTAATCCGAATCCATAGATGTGTTGAGTGTGGGAGACTTACTGACATCTGTGCTGTTGGATGAAAGCCTAATCATTCTGTGTATCCTAAGAGAAGGTGTTGTGACTGGGGCAGTGGGGTATCTGGTGCCTTCAGTATTAAAGAAGCATTCAGATGAGATGCACGGCTCCAGAGACTTCGATGTCTCAGGAGCAGGAGTGGCTACTGAGTGTGCCAGGCTTTAGATGTTTCAAAAAGAACAGGGAGAGAGGCAAAAGAGGTGGGGGTGTGGCATTGCTAATCAGGGATAGGGTCACAGCTGCGGAAAAGGATGAAGTCATGGAGGGATGGTCTACTGATTCATTGTGGGTGGAAGTCAGAAACAGGAAAGGGACAATAACTCTACTAGGTGTTTTTTATAAACCTCCCAATAGTAACAGGGACATCAAGGAGCAGATAGGGAGGCAGATTCTGGAACAGTGCAATAATAATAAAGTTGTTGTGATGGGTGATTTTAATTTTCCTAATATTGACTGGCATCTCCTTACAACAAGGGATTTAGATGGGATGGAGTTTGTTAAGTGTGTTCAGGAAGGTTTTCTGACACAATATGTAGATAAGCCTACAAGAGGAGAAGCTGTACTTGATCTGGTATTGGGAAATGAACCTGGTCAGGTGTCAGGTCTCTCAGTGGGAGAGTATTTTGGAGATAGTGATCACAATTCTATCTCCTTTACCATAGCATTGGAGAGGGATAGGAACAGACAAGTTAGGAAAGCATTTAATTGGAGTAAGGGGAAATATGAAGCTATCAGGCAGGAACTTGGAAGCATAAATTGGGAACAGATGTTCTCAGGGAAATGTATGGAAGAAATGTGGCAAACCTATTGCGATAAGGCATGCTCCCCAATCCAGGCAATATCCTTGTAAATCTTCTCTGCACCCTTTCTATGGTTCCCACATTCTTCCTGTAATGAGGTGGCCAGATCTGAGCACAGTACTCCAAGTGGGGTCTGATCAGGGTCCTGTATAGCTGCAACATTACCACTTGGCTCCTAAACTCAATCCCACGATTGATGAAGGCCAATGCACCATATGCTTTCTTAACCAGAGAGTCAACCTGCACAGCAGCTTTGAGTGTCCTATGGACTCGGACTCCAAGATCCCTCTGATCCTCCACACTGCCAAGAGTCTTACCATTAATACTATATTCTATCATCATATTTGACCTACCAAAATGAACTACCTCACACTTACATGAGGAAATCTGCAGATGCTGAAAATTCAAGCAACACACATAAAAAATGCTGGTGAACGCAGCAGGCCAGGCAGCATCTATAGGAAGAGGTACAGTCGACGTTTCGGGCCGAGACCCTTCGTCAGGACTAACTGAAAGAAGAGATAGTAAGAGATTTGAAAGTGGGAGGGGGAGGGGGAGATCCAAAATGATAGGAGAAGACAGGAGGGGGAGGGATGGAGCCGAGAGCTGGACAGTTGATTAGCAAAAGGGATACGAGGCTGGAGAAGGGAGAGGATCATGGGACAGGAGGCCTAGGGAGAAAGAAAGGGGGAGGGGAGCCCAGAGGATGGAGAGCAGGCAAGGAGTTACAAGTGAGAGGGACAGAGGGAGAAAAGAGAGAGTAAGTAAGTAAGTAAGTAAGTAAGTAAGTAAGTAAATAAATAGATAGATAGATAGATAGATAGATAGATAGATAGATAGATAGATAGATAGATAGATAGATAGATAGATAGATAGATAGATAAATAAAGGATTGGGTACGAATGGGAGGTGGGGCATTAGTGGAAGTTAGAGAAGTCAATGTTCATGCCATTAGGTTGGAGACTACCCGGACGGAATATAAGGTAATGTTCCTCCAACCTTAGTGTGGCTTCATCTTTACAGTAGAGGAGGCCGTGGATAGACATGTCAGAATGGGAATGGGATGTGGAATTAAAATGTGTGGCCACTGGGAGATCCCGCTTTCTCTGGCGGACAGAGTGTAGGTGTTCAGCGAAATGGTCTCCCAGTCTGCGTCGGGTCTCGCCAATATACAGAAGGCCTCATCGGGAGCACCTCACTCTTATCTGAGTTGAACTCCATCTGCCACTTCTCAGCCCTGTTTTGCATCTTATCGATGTCTCGCTATAACCTCTGACAGCCCTCCACACTATCCACAACACACCCAATCTTTGTGTCATCAGCAAATTTCCTAACCCATCCCTCCACTTCCTCATCCAGGTCATTTATAAAAATCACAAAGAGTGGGGGCCCCAGAACAGATCCCTGAGGCACACCACTGGTCACCGGCCTCCATGCAGAATATGAGCCGTCTACAACCACTCTTTGCCTTCTGTGGACAAGCCAGTTCTGGATCCACAAAGCAATGTCCCCTTGGATCCCATGTCTCCTTACTTTCTCAATAAGCCTCGCATGGGGTACCTTATCAAATGCCTTGCTGAAATTCATATACACTACATCCACTGCTCTACCTTCATCATTGTGTTTAGTCATATCCTCAAAAAATTAAATCAGGCTGGTAAGGCATGACCTGCCCTTGACAAAGCCATACTGACTATTTCTAATTATGTTATACCTCTCCAAATGTTCATAAATCCTGCCTCTCAGGATCTTCTCCATCAACTTACTGAGGTAGGACTCACTGGTCTATAACTTCCAGGGCTATCTCTACTCCCTTTCTTGAATAAGGGAACAACATCCGCAACCCTCCAATCCTCCGGAACCTCTCCCATCCCCATTGATGATACAAAGATCTTCGCCAGAGGCTCAGTAATCTCTTCCCTCGCCTCCCACAGTATCCTGGGGTACATCTCATCGGGTCCCGGTGATTTACCTAACTTGATGCTTTCCAAAAGCTCCAGCACATCCAGCATATCTACATGCTTAAGCTTTTCAGTTCGCTGTAAGTCATCCCTACAATCGCCAAGGCCCTTTTCAATAGTGAATACTGAAGCAAAGTATTCATTAACTACCTCTGCCATTTCCTCCAGTTCCATTCACACATTTCCGCTGTCACACTTCATTGGTCCTATTCTCTCATGCCTTATCCTCTTGCTTTGCACATACTTGTAGAATGCCTTGGATTTTCCTTAATCCTGTCCGCCAAGGCCATCTCATGGTCCCCTTTGGCTCTCCTAATTTCATTCTTAAACTCCTTCCTGCTAGCCTTATTATCTTCTAGATCTCTACCTTTACCAAGATTTTTGAACCTTTCGTGAGCTCTTCTTTTCTTCTTGACTAGATTTACAACAGCCTTTGTACACCACGGTTCCTGTACCCTATCATCCTTTCCCTGCCTCATTGGAATGTACCTATGCAGAACGTCATGCAAATATCCCCTGAACATTTGCCACATTTCTTCCATACATTTTAAACACAAAATAATCTGCAGATGCTGCGATCAAAGCAACACTTTCAGTACGTTGGATGAACTCAGCAGGTCAGGCAGCATCAGTCAGAAACAATGAGTCGACGTTTTGGGCTGGAGCCCTTCGTCAGGACTGAAGAATGAAAGATGGGGAAGGATTCGAAGAATGCCTGTAGCTTCAGTTGAAAGACCAGTAATTTGAAAGACAAAGGGGTGGGGGAGGGGAAGCATTGACATCATAGCCCTGAAAACAATGGGTAGTAGTAGAAGGAGGCGGAACCATAAGGGAGCTGGGGGAGGGGAAATAGGGATAGAGGAAGGGAGGGAATTACCAGAAGTTGGAGAAATAGGGATAGAGGAAGGGAGGGGGAAGGAATTACTGGAAGTTGGAGAATTCTATGTTCATACCAAGGGGCTGGAGACTACCTAGACGGTATACGAGGTATTGCTCCTCCAACCTGAGTTTAGCCTCATCATGGCAGTAGAGGAGGCCATGAATGGACATATCTGAATGGGAGTGGGAAGCAGAGTTGAAGTGGGTGGCTATCGGGAGATCCTGTCTGTTGTGGCGGACGGAGCGGAGGTGCTCGACGAAGTGGTCCCCCAATCTGCGTCGGGTTTCACCGATGTAGAGGAGGCCACACTGGGAGCACCGGATGCAATAGATGACCCCAACAGACTCAGAAGTGAAGTGTTGTCTCACCTGGAAGGACTGTTTGGGGCCCTGAATGGTTGCAAGAGATGAGGTGCAGGGACAGGTGTAGCACTTACGCTTACAGGGATAAGTGCCGGGTGGGAGATCCGTGGGGATGGACGTGCAGATAAGGAAGTTGCGGAGGGACCAATCTCTGCGGAAAGTGGAAAGGGGTGGAGAGGGAAAGATGTGCTTAGTGGTGGGGTCCTGTTGAAGGTAGCGGAAGTTGCGGAGGATAATGTGCTGGATCTGGAGGCTGGTGGGGTAGTAGGTGAGGACAAGGGGAACTCTGTCCCTGTTGTGGTTGCGGGAGGATGGGGTGGGGGCCAAAATGTGGGAAATGGAGGAGATGCAGAACAGTCTGTGCTCCAAACCTATTCTGGTACTGCTCTCCAACTTTTCCTTCGGTACATTGACGACTACATTGGTGCTGCTTCCTGCACCCATGCTGAGCTCGTCAATTTCATCGACTTTACTTCAAACTTCCACCCAGCCCTCAAATTCACTTGGTCTATCTCGGACTCTTCTCTCCCCTTTCTCGATGTCTCGGTCTCCATCTCTGGAGACAGACTGTCCACTGACATCTTCTACAAGCCCACTGACTCTCATAACTACCTCAACTATACCTCTTCCCACCCCGCCACATGCAAAAATGCCATTCCCTATTCCCAGTTCCTCCGTCTCCACCGCATCTGCTCTGAGGATGAGGCTTTCCGTTCCAGGACATGTCAAATGTCCTCTTTCTTTAAGGATCGTGGTTTCCCTTCTGCTGTCATCAATGATGCCCTCACCCGCATCTCCTCCATCTCCCGCACTTCGGCTCTCACCCCATCCTCCCGCCACCACAACAGGGACAGAGTTCCCCTTGTCCTCACCTACCACCCCACCAGCCTCCGGATCCAGCACATTATCTTCCGCAACTTCCGCCACCTTCAACAGGACCCCATCACTAAGCACATCTTTCCCTCTCCATCCCTTTCTGCTTTCTACAGGGATCTGTCCCTCCGCGACTCCCTTATCCGCACATCCATCCCCACGGATCTCCCACCCGGCACTTATCCCTGTAAGCGCAAGTGCTACACCTGTCCTTACACTTCATCTCTTGCCACCATTCAGGGCCCCAAACAGTCCTTCCAAGTGAGGCAACACTTCACTTGTGAGTCTGTTGGGGTCATCTATTGCATCCGGTGTGGCCTCCTCGCCATCGGTGAAACCCGACGCAGATTGGGGGACTGCTTCATCGAGCACCTCCACTCCGTTTGCCACAACAGACAGGATCTCCCAGTACCCACCCAGTTCAACTCTGCTTCCCACTCCCATTCAGATATGTCCATACGTGACCTCCTCTACTGCCATGATGAGGCTAAACTCAGGTTGGAGGAGCAACACCTCATATACCATCTAGGTAGTCTCTAGCCCCTTGGTATGAACATAGAATTCTCCAACTTCCGGTAATTCCCTCCCCCTCCTTTCCCCTATCCCTATTTCACTCTGCCCCCTCCCCCAGCTGCCAACCTCCCTCTTGGTTCCGCCTCCTTCTACTACCCATTGTTTTCAGGGCTATGACGTCGATGCTTCTCCTCCCCCACCCCTTTGTCTTTCAAATTACTGGTCTTTCAACCGAAGCTACAAGCATTCTTCAAATCCTTCCCCACCTTTCATTCTTCAGTCCTGACGAAGGGTTCTGGCCCGAAACGTCGACTCATCACTTCTAACTGATGCTGCCTGACCTGCTGAGTTCATCCAGCGTACTGAAAGTATTTTTTCCATACATTTCCCTGAGAACATCTGTTCCCAATTTATGCTTCCAAGTTCCTGCCTGACAGCCTCACATTTCCCCTTACTTAAATTGAACGTTTCCTTAACTTGTCTGTTCCTATCCCTCTCCAATGCTATGGTAAAGGAGATAGAATTGTGATCACTATCTCCAAAATACTCTCCCACTGAGAGACCCGACACCTGATCAGGTTCATTTCCCAGTACCAGATCAAGTACAGCCTCTCCTCTTGTAGGCTTATCTACATATTGTGTCAAGAAACCTTCCTGAACACACCTAACAAACTCCATCCCATCTAAACCCCTTGCTTTAGGGAGATGCCAATCGATATTTGGGAAATTAAAATCTCCCACCACGACAACCCTGTTATTATTACACCTTTCCAGAATCTGTCTCCCTATCTGCTCCTCGGTGTCCCTGTTACTATTGGGTGGTCTATAAAAATCACCCAGTAGAGTTATTGACCCCTTCCTGTTCCTAACTTCCACCCACAGAGACTCCGTAGACAATCCCTCCATGGCTTCCTCCTTTTCTGCAGCCGTGACACTATTTCTGATCAGCAGTGCTATGCCCCCACCTCTTTTACCTCCCTCCCTGTCCTTTCTAAAACATCTAAAGCCTGGAACTCAAAGTAACCATTCGTGCCTCTGAGCCACAAATCTCTGTTATGCCCACAACATCATAGATCCAAGTACTAATCCATGCTCTAAGCTCATCCCCTTTGTTCATAATACTCCTTGCATTAAAATGGACACATCTCAAACCATTGGTCTGAGCGCGTCCCTTCTCTATCACCTGCCTATCCTCCCTCTCGCACTGTCTCCAAGCTTTCTCTATTTGTGAGCCAACCACCCCTTCCGCCGTCTCTTCAATTCGGTTCCCACCCCTCAGCATTTCTAGTTTAAACTCTCCCCAATAGCCTTAGTAAACCTCCCTGCCAGGATATTGGTCCCCTGGGATTCAGGTGCAACCCGTCCTTTTTGAACAGATCACACCTGCCCCAAAAGAGGTCCGCATGATACAGAAATCTGAAGACCCGCCCCCTGCTCCAATCCCTCAGCCACGCATTTATCCCCCACCTCATTCTATTCCTATACTCACTGTCACGTGGCACAGGCAGTAATCCCGAGATGACTACTTTTGAGGTCCTGCTTCTCAATTTCCTTCCTAACTCCCTGTAGTCTGCTTTCAGGACCTTCTCCCTATGTCATTGGTACCAATATGTTTTAGATGGTTCGTATTTAGCATGGAGGTCCGTGACCAGTGGTGTTCCGCAGAAATCTGCTCTGGGACCCATCCTCTTTGTGATTTTTATAAGTGACCTGGATGAAGAAGTAGAAGGGTGGATTAGTAAATTCGCTGATGACACGAAGGTTGGGGGTGTTGTGGATATTCTGGAGGGTTGTCAGAGGTTACAGCACGACATTGATAGGATGCAGAACTGGGCTGAGAAACGGCAGATAGATTTCAACCTAGATACATGTGAAGTAGTTCATTTTGGAAGGTCAAACTTGAAGACGGAATATAATATCAATGGGAAGACTCTTGGCAATGTGGAGGATCAGCAAGATCTTGGGGTTTGTGTCCATAAGACAATCAAAGCTGCTGTGCAGGTTGACAGTGTTGTTAAGGAGGCATATGCTGTGCTGGCCTTCATCAATTGTGGGATTGGGTTTAGGAGCTGTGAGGTAATGTTACAGCTATATAAGACCTTGGTCAGATCCCACTTGGAGTACTGTGTTCAGTTCTGGTCACGTCACTACAGGAAGGATGTGGATACTATAGAGAGAGTGCAGAGGAGATCTACAAGGATGTTTCCTGGATTGGAGAGAGTATCTTCTGAGAATAGGTTGAGTGAACTCGGCCTTTTTTCCTTGGAGCGACCGAGGAAGAGAGATGACCTGACAGAGGTGTATAACATAAAGAGATGAATTGATTGTGTGGATAGACAGAGGCTTTTTCCCAGGGCTGACGTGGCTAACACGAGGGGGAATAGTTTGAAGGTGCTTGGAAGTAGGTACAAGAGGGATGTCAGAGGTAAGTTTTCCACACAGAGAGTGGTGGGTGGGTAGAATGCACTGCCAGCGAAGGTGGTGGAGGAGGATACAATAGGGCCTTTTAAGAGACTCTTAGATAGGTACATGGAGCTTGGAAAAATAGAGGGCTATGCGGTAGGGAAATTCTCTAGAGTAGGTTACAGGGTCGGCACAACATTGTGGGCCAAAGGGCCTGGAATGTGCTGTAGGTTTCTATGTTCTTTGCTTTATGTAGATGACACTAAGACTGGGGCTTGGTGGGCAAATGATGAAGGATATGAAAGCTTGCCAAGTGGTCTAGACCATAAGTAGTAACAGAATTAGACCATTTGGCCCATTGGGTCTGCTTCACCATTCTATAATGACTGATTTAATATCCCTTGCAACCCCATTCTTCTGCCTTCATCCTATAACCTTTGATGCCCTGACTGATCAAGAACATATCAAGCTCTGCTTTAAATATACAATGACTTAAGAACAAGAAATAGGAGCAGGAGCTGGAGCTGGGGCAGTCCTGTTCTCTCATTCAACCTGCCTGCCTTTTCCCTATAACCCTAAATTCCCTTAAACCCTATCCAACCTTGTCTTAAATATTTTTACTGAGGTAGCCTTCACTGCTTTAGTGGATCCTTCTAGCAATGAAGGCCAATATCCCATTTGCCTTCTTGATAGCCTGCTGCACCTGCAAACCAACCGTTTGTGATTCATGTACAAGCACTCCCAAGTCCCTCTGCAAACAGCATGCTGTAATTTTTTTTACCATTTAAATAGTAATCTGCTCTTCCATTTTCCCTTCCAAAGTGGATGACCTTGCATTTACCAACATCGTAGCAGCTGCCAGACCCTTGTCCATTCACTTAACCTACTTATATCTCTCTGCAGACTCCGCATCTTCTGCATAATTTGCTTTTCCGCTCAAATTAGTGTCATCAGCAAACTTAGATACACTACACTCACTCCTCTCTTCCAGATCACTAATGTACTGTATATCGTGAACAGTTGCGGGCCCAGCACCGACTCCTGTGGCACACTGCTCACCACTGATTGCCAACCAGAGAAACACCAATTCTCTGCTTTCTATTGGTTAACCAATCCTCTCCCAATGTTAATACGTCACCCCCAACTCTATGCATCCTTATCTTATGGATAAGTCCTTTATGCAGCACCTTTTCAAATGCCTTCTGGACATCCAAGTAAATAACGTCCATCCATTCCCCTCTGTCCACTGCGCTCATTATATCCTCAAAGAACTCCAGTAAGTTTGTCAAACAGGACCTGTCTTTGCTGAATCCATGCTGCGTCTGCCTGATGGATCCATTTCTTGCCAGATGCCTCGCTATTTCCTCTTTAGTGATGGCTTCAAGCATTTTCCAACTACAGATGTTAAACTAAGTGGTCTATAGTTACCTGCCTTTTGCCTACATCCTTTTTTGAACAGTGGCGTGACATTCGCCTTCTTCCAATCCGCTGGGACCCACCGAGAATCCAGAGAATTTTGGCAAATGTTCAACAAAGCCTCTACTATAACTTCTGCTATTTCTTTCAGGACCCTGGGATGCTTGATGTGGCAATGAATTTCCTAGATTCCTCACCCTCTGGTTAAAGACTTGATGGGCTGAAGGGTTTGTTTCTCTGCTGTAGAGCTTTGCCGACTCTGCTGAAACCTCAGCTATAGACTGGAAGCTAAAATTAAACCGCCACCAGCATGTCATTACAGCTTATGCCATTAAAACACCTTCCCACATCTGAAGCATGCACTTGTCGGCCCAGTTTTCCTAGTACAGCTGGACCTGAGTTTTGTTTACGTTGGGGTCTGGCTTTTCGCCAATAATTCTGGTAGACGCCCCTGTGGTCTCTCCTGTCCTCACGAACTGATTTGATCAGTCAGTAAACGTGCGGCCTGTCCACCCACACGGGGGTGCAACACCCTCCTGGGACTGCGCTGTGTTGAATTGCCTTGATGTAATGCTTACTTCAAAGCGATAGCCCGCCCTTCCTGCTGTCTGTGGGAACACAAAACTGTCCGTGAAATCACTACTGGAGGGACAACGCTGACAATTGTTGTTTAAATGACATCTCTCGCAGTGGAACAGGATGGATCTCTTGGGTCTGATTTGTCACAAAGCTAACCCTATTTTCACCAGCACACTTCTGATCAAATGACAACTGTCTCCTGATGTCACGTGAACATTGATTTCACTTTTGGAGGAATCATGTTTGTTACAGGTTACCCTTTCCTTCCTCTCTCTAACGTAGCAACACAGCCCCAACATCCGAGCAATGGACAGTGAGGGGCAGTTACAGAGATGGTGAAGGGACAGACAGAGATGGCAAGGTGGCACAGTGGGTCGAGCTGTTGCCTCGTAACACCAGACACATGGGTTCAATCCTGCCCTCGGGCACTGTCTGTGTGGAGTTTGCACCTTCTCCCTCAGATCATGTGGCTTTCACCTGGGTGCTCGGCTCCCTGCCACATTGCAAAGATGTGTAGGCTGGTGGATTAACTGGCCACTGTAAGTTGTCCCCTGTGTGTAGGTGGATCTAGGAGGAGTTGATAAGAATGTAGTGGGGAGAAAATAATGGGATTGAATAGGTGGTAGAGGGTTGGAACAGACTCAATGGGCCGAAGGGCCTATTTGCATGCTGTATTCCTCTCCATCTCTATATTATGAGAAGACGACATGTTTAACATCCCTGTACTGAATGAGTCGCGGACAGGGCCTGGCTTGTTTTGGTGATGCCGCACAGTGGCCATTCTGTCCATCTAGTTCAGCCTGTCCATTTGTGCATTTCCCTGAGTCACAGTGCCAGGCACCCACTCTCTGCTTTCCCGAGCTGATACCCAGCTCATGTTTCCTCAGGTGCTTGTGGCAGAGGAGAAAGGCTACAGCCCCTTGGGACCTCAGCTCTCTGTGTGGAGTTTGCACGTTCTCCCTGTGACCATGTGGAATCCCCTCCCACCTGCTTCCTGGTGCTCCCATTTCTTTCCACATCCCAAGGACCTGCTGGCTGGTGGTTTAATTGACCTCAGTGTGTGGGTGAGGGGTAGAATGGGAGGACTTGAAGACAATGTGGGGTGAGTGGAGCTTGATGGTCGGTGTGACAGTACAAACTTGATGGGCTGTAGGGCCTGTTTCATACTATACCTCTCCAACGGTCTGGCAGATGAAATCCAATACTGATAGATGTGGCACACTGTATCAGTGAACCAGAGACAGAAAACTGGGGTGCTGAAGGAACTCAGTGGGTCAGACGGAGAGAGACGGAGAGTCGACAGTTTGGGTTGAGACTCTTCACCTGGAATCAAGAAGATGAAGTCCTGATGAACGGTCTTGAACTGAGATGTTGATGGTACATTTCCCTCCACAGATGCAACTGTGTAATGATCTGAAGTTCAAAGTACATACTGTATATATGTCCAACTTTGTGCTAAGTTTGCGAATGATACAAAGTAGGTGGAGGCCATGTAGTTTTGAGGAAATGGAGAGGCTACTGAAGGATTTAGAGAGATTAGGAGAATGTACAGCGAAGTGGCAGGTGGAATACAGTGTCAGGAAGTGTATGGTAATGCACTTTGGTAGAAGAAATAAAAGCATAGACTATTTTCTAAATGGAGAGAAAATTCAAAAAGCTGAGGTGCAAAGAGACTTGGAAGTCTTTGGCAGGATTCCCTAAAGGCTAATTTGCAGGTTGACTTGGTGGTGAGGAAGGCAGATGCGATGTTAGCATTCATTTTGAGAGGACTAGATTATAAAATCAAAGATGTAATGTTGAGGCTTCATAAAGCACTGTGAGACCTCACTTGGAGTATTGTGAGCAGTTTTGGGCACGTTATGGATGTGCTGACATTATAGAGGGTACAAGGAAGTTCACAAAAATGATTCAGGGATTCAAAGGGTTCTCATATGAGGAGCGTTTAGTGGCTCTGGGCCTCTACTCACTGGAATTCAGAAGAATGAGGAGTTATCTTACTGAAACCTATCGAATGTTTAAAAGCCTTGATAGTGTGGGTGAGGAGAGAATGTTTCCTATGAGGACCCAGCCTCAGAATAGTGGGGTATCCTTTTAGAATGGAAATGACAGGGAATTTCTTTAGCCAGAGGGTGGGTGAATCTGTGGAATGAAAAACTGCTCTCAACAGGACAGACAATCAATGTGCAAATACAAATTAAAGAAAATAAGGATATAATAATATGAAATAAATAAGCAATAACTATCGAAAACATGAGATGAAGAGTCCTTGAAAGTGAGTCCATAGGCTGTAGAAACAGTTTAGCGATGGGTTGAGTGAAGTTACCCCCTCTGGTTTAAGAGCCTGCTGGTTCCTGAACCTGGTGGTGTGGGTTCTGAGGCAAGGCCAGCATTACACTGTACCTCAGTATATGTGATAATGATAATAAACCAATTCCGGTGCCAGTTGTGGAGACAAAGTCTCCATCCTCACAGTGAAGACTCAGTCAGGGACAGACTCGGAACATCTCTGTCAGCTCAAAGCAAAGCCACTATGAGGTGCCGTGGAGCAGCCACAGCTCAGTATGTAGCCCCCGGCCTGGGATATCCCTCAATATGTAGCCCCCTGGCCTGGGATATCCCTCAGTATGTAGCCCCCTGGCCTGGGATATCCCTCAGTATGTAGCCCCCGGCCTGGGATATCCCTCAATATGTAGCCCCCTGGCCTGGGATATCCCTCAGTATGTAGCCCCCTGGCCTGGGATATCCCTCAGTATGTAGCCCCCTGGCCTGAGATACCCCTCAGTATGTAGCCCCCCTGGCCTGGGATATCCCTCAGTATGTAGCCTCCTGGCCTGGGATATCCCTCAGTATGTAGCCCCCTGGCCTGGGATATCCCTCAGTATGTAGCCCCCTGGCCTGGGATATCCCTCAGTATGTAGCCCCATGGCCTGGGATATCCCTCAGTATGTAGCCCCCTAGCCTGAGATACCCCTCAGTATGTAGCCCCCCCTGGCCTGGGATATCCCTCAGTATGTAGCCCCCTGGCCTGAGATATCCCTCAGTATGTAGCCCCCTGGCCTGGGATATCCCTCAGTATGTAGCCCCCCTGGCCTGAGATATCCCTCAGTATGTAGCCCCCGGCCTGGGATATCCCTCAGTATGTAGCCCCCCTGGCCTGAGATATCCCTCAGTATGTAGCCCCCTGGCCTGAGATATCCCTCAGTATGTAGCCCCCTGGCCTGAGATATCCCTCAGTATGTAGCCCCTTGGCCTGAGATACCCCTCAGTATTCAGCCCCCCCTGGCCTGGGATATCCCTCAGTATGTAGACCCCTGGCCTGAGATATCCCTCAGTATGTAGCCCCCTGGCCTGGGATATCCCTCAGTATGTAGCTCCCGGCCTGGGATATCCCTCAATATGTAGCCCACTGGCCTGGGATATCCCTCAGTATGTAGCCCCCTGGCCTGAGATATCCCTCAGTATGTAGCCCCCCCTGGCCTGAGATATCCCTCAGTATGTAGCCCCCTGGCCTGAGATATCCCTCAGTATGTAGCCCCCCTGGCCTGGGATATCCCTCAGTATGTAGCCCCCAGCCTGGGATATCCCTCAGTATTTAGCCCCCCGGCCTGAGATATCCCTCAGTATGTAGCCCCCTGGCCTGAGATATCCCTCAGTATGTAGCCCCCCTGGCCTGAGATATCCCTCAGTATGTAGCCCCCCTGGCCTGAGATATCCCTCAGTATGTAGCCCACTGGCCTGGGATATCCCTCAGTATGTAGCCCCCTGGCCTGAGATATCCCTCAGTATGTAGCCCCCCCTGGCCTGGGATATCCCTCAGTATGTAGCCCCCTAGCCTGAGATACCCCTCAGTATGTAGCCCCCCCTGGCCTGGGATATCCCTCAGTATGTAGCCCCCCCTGGCCTGGGATATCCCTCAGTATGTAGCCCCCTAGCCTGAGATACCCCTCAGTATGTAGCCCCCCTGGCCTGAGATATCCCTCAGTATGTAGCCCCCCTGGCCTGAGATATCCCTCAGTATGTAGCCCCCTGGCCTGAGATATCCCTCAGTATGTAGCCCCCTGGCCTGAGATATCCCTCAGTATGTAGCCCCCCTGGCCTGAGATACCCCTCAGTATGTAGCCCCCCTGGCCTGGGATATCCCTCAGTATGTAGCCCCCGGCCTGGGATATCCCTCAGTATGTAGCCCCCCTGGCCTGGGATATCCCTCAGTATGTAGCCCCCCTGGCCTGAGATATCCCTCAGTATGTAGCCCCCTGGCCTGAGATATCCCTCAGTATGTAGCCCCCCTGGCCTGGGATATCCCTCAGTATGTAGCCCCCGGCCTGGGATATCCCTCAGTATGTAGCCCCCCTGGCCTGGGATATCCCTCAGTATGTAGCCCCCCTGGCCTGAGATATCCCTCAGTATGTAGCCCCCCTGGCCTGGGATATCCCTCAGTATGTAGCCCCCCTGGCCTGGGATATCCCTCAGTATTTAGCCCCCCTGGCCTGAGATATCCCTCAGTATGTAGCCCCCTGGCCTGAGATATCCCTCAGTATGTAGCCCCCTGGCCTGGGATATCCCTCAGTATGTAGCCCCCCTGGCCTGAGATATCCCTCAGTATGTAGCCCCCCTGGCCTGAGATATCCCTCAGTATGTAGCCCCCCTGGCCTGAGATACCCCTCAGTATGTAGCCCCCCTGGCCTGGGATATCCCTCAGTATGTAGCCCCCCTGGCCTGAGATATCCCTCGGTATGTAGCCCCCTGGCCTGAGATACCCCTCAGTATGTAGCCCCCCTGGCCTGAGATATCCCTCAGTATGTAGCCCCCTGGCCTGGGATATCCCTCAGTATGTAGCCCCCCTGGCCTGAGATATCCCTCAGTATGTAGCCCCCTGGCCTGAGATACCCCTCAGTATGTAGCCCCCCTGGCCTGGGATATCCCTCAGTATGTAGCCCCCCCGGCCTGAGATATCCCTCAGTATGTAGCCCCCCCTGGCCTGGGATATCCCTCAGTATGTAGCCCCCCTGGCCTGGGATATCCCTCAGTATGTAGCCCCCCCTGGCCTGGGATATCCCTCAGTATGTAGCCCCCTAGCCTGAGATACCCCTCAGTATGTAGCCCCCCTGGCCTGAGATATCCCTCAGTATGTAGCCCCCCTGGCCTGAGATATCCCTCAGTATGTAGCCCCCTGGCCTGAGATATCCCTCAGTATGTAGCCCCCTGGCCTGAGATATCCCTCAGTATGTAGCCCCCCTGGCCTGAGATATCCCTCAGTATGTAGCCCCCCTGGCCTGAGATATCCCTCAGTATGTAGCCCCCCTGGCCTGGGATATCCCTCAGTATGTAGCCCCCGGCCTGGGATATCCCTCAGTATGTAGCCCCCCTGGCCTGGGATATCCCTCAGTATGTAGCCCCCGGCCTGAGATATCCCTCAGTATGTAGCCCCCCTGGCCTGAGATATCCCTCAGTATGTAGCCCCCGGCCTGAGATATCCCTCAGTATGTAGCCCCCCTGGCCTTAGATATCCCTCAGTATGTAGCCCCCCCTGGCCTGGGATATCCCTCAGTATGTAGCCCCCGGCCTGGGATATCCCTCAGTATGTAGCCCCTTGGCCTGAGATACCCCTCAGTATGTAGCCCCCTGGCCTGAGATACCCCTCAGTATGTAGCCCCCCTTGCCTGAGATATCCCTCAGTATGTAGCCCCCCTGGCCTGGGATATCCCTCAGTATGTAGCCCCCGGCCTGAGATATCCCTCAGTATGTAGCCCCCCCTGGCCTGAGATATCCCTCAGTATGTAGCCCCCCTGGCCTGAGATACCCCTCAGTATGTAGCCCCCCTTGCCTGAGATATCCCTCAGTATGTAGCCCCCTGGCCTGAGATATCCCTCAGTATGTAGCCCCCTGGCCTGGGATATCCCTCAGTATTTAGCCCCCCTGGCCTGGGATATCCCTCAGTATGTAGCCCCCTTGCCTGGGATATCCCTCAGTATGTAGCCCCCCTGGCCTGAGATACCCCTTAGTATGTAGCCCCCCCTGGCCTGGGATATCCCTCAGTATGTAGCCCCCCCTTGCCTGAGATATCCCTCAGTATGTAGCCCCCTGGCCTGAGATATCCCTCAGTATGTAGCCCCCCTGGCCTGAGATATCCCTCAGTATGTAGCCCCCCGGCCTGAGATATCCCTCAGTATGATGCCCCCCTGGCCTGGGATATCCCTCAGTATGTAGCCCCCGGCCTGGGATATCCCTCAGTATGTAGCCCCCCTGGCCTGAGATATCCCTCAGTATGTAGCCCCCCTGGCCTGGGATATCCCTCAGTATGTAGCCCCCCTGGCCTGGGATATCCCTCAGTATGTAGCCCCCGGCCTGGGATATCCCTCAGTATGTAGCCCCTGGCCTGGGATATCCCTCACTCTGCTGTTCCTGTCAAACCAAAGGATCAAAGCAAAGTTGTGTTTGACCAAATTCTTGGAGCCCGTGCTGTGGTTGAAGTAGAACTGCTGGGTCAATCATACACTCAGTGGCCACTTTATCAGTTGCACTATGCAGCTGATCATCAATGCGAACCACGTGGCAGCAACACAATGCACAGATGCACAGATGCATGTAGACATGGTCAAGGGGTTCAGTTGTTGTTCAGACTGGGGGAGAAATGTGATCTAAGTGACTTTGGCCAGGGAATGATTGTTGGTGCCAGACTGGGTGGTTTGAGTATCTCAGAAACTGCTGATCTGGGATTTTCACACACAACTCTCTCTAGAGTTTACAGGTAATCGTACGAGAAACAAAAAAAAACAGCCGGGGAATGGTAGTTCTGTGGGTGAAAATGCCCTCTTAATGAGAGAGGTCAGAGGAGAATAGCTGGACTGGTTCAAGCTGACTGGAAGGTGACAGTAACTCAAATAACCACGCGTTACAACAGTGGTGAACAGAAGATCATCACTGAACACACAGCATGTTGAACCTTGACGTGGACGGGTTACAGTAGCAGAAGACCACAAACATACCCTCAGTGCCACTTTATAGGATGCACCTAATAAAGTGGCCACTCAGTGCACTTGGATCTCTGGGCGGTTTTTCACACGGCCAATTATTGAACCGTCTGTGTGTGTAATTTCCGTAAACACAGAACGATACAGCGGCGTAGCTGTTAGCAAACGTTATTACCGCTCAGAGGATGGAGTTCAGTTCCAGAGCTGTCTGTAAAGAGCTTGTATGTTTTCTCCGTAACTGCTTGGGTTTCCTCTGAGTGATTCGATTCCCTCCTGGTTAGCAGGCGAATTGGCCATTGTAAATTATCCAGCGATTAGGCTAGGGTTAAATGGTTTGGTTGCCGGGCGGTGGGGCTGGTTGGGGTGGAGGGCCTTGTTCCGCGGCGTATCTCTAAATAAAGGGAACAGGCCCTTTGGCCCACAATGTTGTACTGTACTAAAGACACCTGATTCCTTTTCTCTGCACGTGGTTCATATTCTGCAGATATTCATGTGCCTACGTAAAGGTGTCTTAAATGTCTCTGTTGAACATACACCCACCACCACTCCTGCAGTGTGTTCCAGACACCCATCACTCTCTGTGTAAATGACAAACCCTACACATCTCCTTTGAAATTTTCCCCCTCTCACTCTAAATGCATGTCCTCTGATGTCAGACATTTCAACCCTTGGAAAAGATACTGGCTCTCTAGATACAGTTTTCATCTCTCATAATTTTACAAACTTCTATCAGGTCTCCCCTCAGTCTCCACTGGCCCACGGGAATAACCCAGATTTGTCCAACCTCTCCAGGAGCAGAGATGGCTGAATAGTTCACAAGGTGAAGGATAGAAATGTCCCACAGAGGAAGAAGTTCTCAAGTGGCTGACGAGAAGTTAAGAACTGCAAAAAAAACCAAGGAAAGGGCATATAAGGTAGCACAAGTGAATGAGAAGCTGGATGATTGGGAAGCTTTTAAAATTTAACAAAAGCAACTAAAAAAGCTATAAGGGAAAAGATGAAATACGAGGGCAAACTAGCCAATAATATAAAGCAGGATACTACAAGTTTTTTTCAGTTATATAAGGAGTAAAAGGGAGGTGAGAGTTGATATTGGACCACTGGAAAATAATGTTGGTGAGGTAAGTAATGAGGGCAAAGAAATGGTGCATGATATTAACAGATACTTCAGAATCAGAATCAGGTTTATTATCACTGGCATGTGACGTGAAATTTGTTAGCTTAGCAGCAGCAGTTCAACACAATACATAATCTAGCAGAGAGAAGAAAATAACATTAATAAATAAAGTAATAATAATAATAAATAAACAAGTAAATTAACTACTATATATGTATATTGAATAGATTTTAAAAACCTGCAAAAATAGAAATACTGTATATTAAAAAAAAGTGAGGCAGTGTCCAAAGATTCAATGTCCGTTTAGGAATCAGATGGCGGAGGGGAAGAAGCTGTTCCTGAATCGCTGAGTGTGTGCCTTCAGGCTTCTGTACCTCCTACCTGATGGTAACAGTGAGAAAAGGGCGTGCACTGGGTGCTGGAGGTCCTTAATAATGGACGCTGCCTTTCTGAGACACCGTTCCCTGAAGATGTCCTGGGTACTTTGTAGGCTAATACCCAAGATGGAGCCGACTAAATTTACAACCCTCTGCAGCTTCTTTCGGTCCTGTGCAGTAGCCCCTCCATACCAGACAGTGATGCAGCCTGTCAGAATGATCTCCACAGTACACCTATAGAGGTTTTTGAGTGTATTTGTTGACATGCCAAATCTCTTCAAATTCTTAATAAAGTATAGCTGCTGTCTTGCCTTCTTTATAACTACATCGATATGTTGGGACTAGGTTAGATCCTCAGAGATCTTGACACCCAGGAACTTGAAACTGCTCACCCTCTCCACTTCTGATCCCTCTATAAGGATTGGTATGTGAACCTTTGTCTTACACTTCCTGAAGTCTACAATCAGCTCTTTCGTCTTACTGACGTTGAGTGCCAGGTTGTTGTTGCTGCGGCACCACTCCACTAGTTGGCATATCTCACTCCTGTATGCCCTCTCGTCACCACCTGAGATTCTACCAACAATGGTTGGGAAAGTATTGGAGTCTATTATTAAGGATGAAGTTTCAGGGTACTTGGAGACTAATGATAAAATAAGTCAAAGTCAGCATAGATTCTGTAAAGAGAAATCTTGCCTGACAAATCTGTCAGAGTTTTTCGAGGAAGTAACAAGCAGGGTGGTAAAGGAGAGGTAGTGGATGTCATTTACTTGGATTTTCAGAAGGCATTTGATAAGATGCACACATAAGGCTGCTCAACAATATAAAGTCCCATGGTATTACACAAAAGATACTGGCATGCTTAGAGGAATGGCTGACAGGCAGGAGGCAGCAAGTGGGAATAAAGGGGGTTGGCTACTAGTAACTAGTGGCATTCCTCAGGGGTCAGTATTGGGTCTGCTGCTTTTCACTTTGTTTGGATAATGGAATTGATGGCTTTGGCAAAATTTGCGGTTGTTAAGAAGATAGGTGGAGGGGTAGGTAGTGCTGAGGAAGCAACGCAATTGCAGCAGGTCTTGGACGAATGGGCAAAAAAGTGGCAGATCGAATACAGTGTTGGGAAATGTATGATAATACATTTTGCTAAAAGGAAAAATAGTGCAGACTATTATCTAAATGGCAAGAAAGTTCAAACATCAGAGGTGCAGAGGGACTTAGGAGTCCTTATGCAAGACTCCCAGAAGGTTAATTGACAGGTTGAGTCTATGATAAAGAAGGCAAATGCGATGTTGGCATTTATTTCAAGGGGAATAGAATATAAAACCAAGGAGATAATGCTGAGGCTTTATAAGACAATAGTCAGACTGCACATGGAGTATTGTCAAAAGTTTTGGACCTCATATCTCAGAAGGGATGATTTGTCATTGTAGAGTCCAGAAGAGGTTCACGAGGATTATTCTGGGAATGAAGGGGTTAACAAATTAGGAGCATTTGGCAGCTTCGGGCCTGTACTCACTGGAATTTAGAAGAATGTGGGAGGTTCTCATTGAAACCTACTGAATGTTGAAAGGACTAGATAAGGTCAATGTGGAGAAGGTGTTTCCTATCGTGGGGATATCCAGAACTAGAGGGCACAGCCTCTCATTCTGGATGGGTGACCTTTTAAACCAGAGATAAGGAGGAATTCTTTTAGCCAGAGAGTAGTAGATCTATGGAATGCTCTGCCACAGACTGCAGTGGAGGCCAAGTCTGTGGAATATTTAAGGCGGAAGTTGATTGTTTCCTGATCGGTCAGGGCATCAAAGGTTATGGTGAGAAGGCAGGTGTATGGGGTTGAGTGGGATCATAGATCAGCAGTGATGGAATGGTGGAGCAGACCCAATGGGAGGAATTTGCTGTCCATTCAATTTGAATGAAGTTTTTGATAAGTTAACAAATGTGCTAATGAAGACAATGTGGTGGATTGGTTGCCATGGTAGTGGATTGGTTAGCAGGACGCTATTACTGCTCGGGGCATCAGAGTTCAGAGTTCAATTCTGATGTCATCGGTAAGGAGTCTGTACGACCTCCCCAGGAACATGAGGGTTTCCTCTGGGTGCTCTGGTCTCCTCCCACAGTCCAAATATGTACTGGTTCTAGGTTAATTGGTTATTGTAGGTTGTCCCATGATTAGGCTAGTGTTAAATCAGGAGTTGCTGAGCTCGAAGGGCCACACTGTCTCTAAATTTTAAAAGATGTAGATACATGGACAAAAAGGCCACATCAAGGTCTTGCATGGGAAACTAGTCCAAAAGCTTAGAGCTAATGGGATTCGAGTTGGCAAATTGGATCCAAGATGAGCTTGGTGAGAGGAGGCAGTGGCTGATAGTGATGGGTTGCTTGTGACCAGTGATGTATCACTGGGATCAGTAGTGAGACACAATGTTGGCTATATACATTAGTGTTTTGGACAGGAACGGTAAACTGGTAAATTAGTTTGTTATTGTCACATGTACAGTGAAAAACCTTGTCTTGCATACATTCGTACAGATCAACAGTTAACAGTGCATTGAAGTTGTACAAAGTAAAACAATTGTAGGGTGAAGTAATTGGGAGAAACGTACTGAGTTCACAGCCACCAACACCGAGTTGTGGTTTCGCTTTAAGAGGCTGGTCTGACGTGAGGCTGTGATTATGTAAACGGCTTTTAGCACACTTTTGTTGTGAGGGTTTTGGAGTTCAATAAAATGTGTTGTGGATTTCATTAAACATAAAATGTCTCACTTCGTTTTATTTCCTAGATGCTCTAGGACAATTCCAGAGTTATGGAATATGTCAGCAAATGCAGTCACTTTGAAACTGCCGGAGTTTTGGGAGCAAAATGCCGTTGCCAGCAGAGACCCAGTTTGCCCTACAAGAAATCTTCGCGGATGACACCAAATTCTACTACATGGTAGTGTCACTCAGCAACTCCACAGCGGCAAGAGTGCCAAGAGGATGTCTGCTTGCACCCCCACCCGAGCACAATAAATGCCGATTGCTGGAAACTCACCTTTCACAGACTTTAGGACTATTGGAGTTTGAGTGCACTGAACAGTCGCTCTCCTTGCCCGGCTTCGGTGATGCCAAGCCATTGGTGATAATGGACCACACCCTGTCTCTCCTGGGAAAATACCATCCTTGTTTTATCTTTGAAGAACATTTCATGCAGCAAATGCCTGATCCAGTTCGTGAGCCCTCGCCAATGCACCCGTGAAGGACTACAGGGAGCTTGCTAGGATAGCTGATAGTCTACACTCAGCCAGGCAGTGATGCATCATTCCTCCTCCTTTCTGTACCTCAATAAGCCCGGTCAGCAAGGCCCCCAACAGAAGGAAGCCCACGGCTGCGAAACGGTGGATGTCAGGCCTGTGCTTTCACCATGCACACTTGGGTAGGAACGCTAGAAAGTGCTGACTGCCTTGCAGCTTCGACAGTGCCAGCGCATGGGGATATCAGAGGTCTCTGAACACCATGAGTTCCAGCTGCTGGGGCCGTCTACTGTTTATTACGGACGCCCATTCAGGGCGACACTTCCTGTGTGACACGGGTGCTCAAGTGAGTGAGCTGCCAGCGTCGCCTATTGATGAGAAGGCAAAGAGCGACGAAACCTTGCTGGAGGCGGCTAACAGCAGCTGGATCCAGACTAACGGGACACAATGGGTGACGCTCTGCTTCAGTGAGTGACGTTACACATGGGACTTGGCTAAAGTGGCTAGACAACTGCTTGGTGCAGATTTCCATGTGCCCAAGGGCTGATAGTCGATCTTAAGAACTGCCGGCATGTGGATGTCAAAGACTTTGGGTCGTTACCCTGCTCCCCCAGTCAGATCCCCACAACGACCACATGAGTGTTTACTCGTCTGCTGGGTGAATTCCCAGACCTCATCAAGTCTACATTCTCCACTACAGTCTCAAAACATGGGGTCACCACAATTGGCCCGTGTGCGTAGTCTGGATCCAGAAAAGCTGGCAACTGCAAAGGCTAAGTCTGTCGATATGGAAAGACTCTGCATTGTACGCCAGTTGAATAGCCCCCGGGCTTCAATCCTCTAAGTGTTTGCTGTCCATGTGGTGATTACCAACGCCTTAACCCCCGATCGTTACATGGCCCCACGCATTCAAGACTTCTCAGCAAGCTTAGTCAAAGTCGATCTAGTTAGGGGCTACCATCAGGTGCTGGTATGCTTGGAGAACATTTCCAAAACAGCTGTGATAACCCTGTTTGGCCTTTTTGAGATTCTGCACATGCCGTTTGGACTGAAAAATGTAGCACAGATTTTCCAACAGCTGATAGATTCTATTAAAAGACTTAAGATTTTCTTTTTGTTTACCTGGATGACATACTTGCCTACAGTGCATTCAAATCCGAACACATATCTCATCTCAAATAATGTAGAAAATAGAAATCAGCAGGACATCACAGGCCCTCCTGCCCACAATATTGTGCCTACTGTAGAAACTGCATAGAACTACCCTACCACATAGCCCTCTATTTCTCTACACTCCGTATACCTACTAAGAGTCTCTTCAAAGACCCTATTGCATCCACCTCCACCACCATTGCTGGCAGTGCATTCCATGCACCCACCACTCTCTGTGTGAAAACCTTACCTCTGACACTGCCCCTGCACCTACTTCCAAGCACTTTAAACCTATGCCCCCTTGTGTTAGCCATTTCAACCTTGGGAAAAGCCTCTGGCTATCCACACGATCAATGCCTCTCATCATCTTATACACCTTCATCAGATCACCTCTCATCCTTCTTCGCTCCAAGGAGAAAAGGCCAAGTTCATTCGTCCTATTCTCATAAAGCATGCTCCCCAATCCAGGCAACATCTTGTAAATCTCCTCTGCACTCTCTCTATAGTATCCACATTCTTCCTGTAGTGAGGTGACCAGAACTGAATATAGTACTCCAACTGGGGTCTAACTGAGGTCTTGTATAGCTGTAACATTACCTCACGGCTTTTGAACTCAGTCCCACGGTTGATGAAGGCCATCACACCATACCCCTTCTTAACAACACTACCAACCTGTACAGCAGCTTTGAGTGTCCTAGATCTCTCCATCTTAAAATTCTAGATATCAAAATTCTCCATATTTCTTCTTCATCCAGCCCCCCAAACCACTGATCTCTCTGATCCTCTGACCCTCCACACTGCCAAGACTCTTACCATCAATATATTCTGTCTTCAAATTTGACCTACCAAAATTAACCACTTTACACTTAGCTGGATTGAAGTCCATCTGCCACTTCTCAGCCCAGTTCTGTATCCTATTGATGTCCGACTGTAACCTCTGACAACCCTCCAGACTATCCACAACACCCCAACTTTTATACAATAAAAGGTTACAATAGGATCTTTTAAGAGCCTCTTAGGTAGGAACATGGAGCTTAGAAAAATAGAGGGCAATTACCCTAGGGTAATTCTAGGCAGTTTCTAGAGTAGGTTACAGGGTCGGCACAACATTGTGGGCCAAAGGGCCTGGAATGTGCTGTAGATTTCTCTGTTCTATGTTTATGTTTTTTGTGTTATCAGCAAACTTACTAACTAACCCATCTACTTCCTCATCCAGGTCATTTATAAAAATCACAAAGAGGTGGGTTCCTAGAACAGATCCCTGCAGAACACCACTGGTCACCGACCTCCATGTAGAATATGAACCATCTACAACCACCCTTTGCCTTCTGTGGGCAAGCCAGTTTTGGATCCACAAAGCCAGGTCTCCTTGGGTCCCATGCTTCCTTGCTTTTTGAATGAGCCTGGCATGGGGAACCTTATTAAATGCCTTATATACACCAAATCCATATACACCACACCCACTGCTCTACTTTCATCAATGTGTTTTGTTACATCCTCAAAAAAAATTCAGTCAATATCGTAAGGCATGACCTGCCCTTGACAAAGCCATGCTGATTATCTGTAATCAGATTATGTCTCTCCAAATGCTCATAAATCCTGCCTCTCAGGATCTTCTCCAACAACTTGCCCACCACTGAAGTCAGACTATAATATAAACACTGGTCTATAATTTCCTGGGTGATGTCTACTCCCTTTCTTGAAAAAGGGAACAACATTTGCAACCCTCCAATCCTCCAGTACTTCTCCCATCCCTATTGATGATGCAAAGATCATTGCCAGAGACTCAGCAATCTCCTCCCTCGCTTCCCACAGTAGCCTGGGGTACATCTAGTCCTGACCTGGCAACTTATCTAACAAGGCTTTTCAAAAGTTCCAGCACATCGTCTTTCTTAATGTCTGTATGCTCAAGTGTTTCAGTCCACTGCAATTCATCCCCACAATTGCCAAGGTGTTTTAACTGGTGAATACTGAAGCAAGATATTCATTAAGTACTTCTGCTACCTCCTCCAGCTCCATGCACATGTTTCCACTATCGCTGCTGATTGGTCCTAGTCTCACATGGCTCATCCTCTTGCTCTTCACATACTTATAGAATGCCTTGGGGTTTTCCTTAATCCTGCTCACCAAGGCCTTCTCATGACCCCTTCTAGCTCTCCCAATTTCATTCTTAAGCTCCTTCTTGGCAACCTTGTAATTTTCTAGAGCTCTAACAGTACCTAGTTTCTTGAACCTTTCATAAGCTTTTCTTTTCTTCTTAACTAGATGTTTTACATCCTTTGTACACCATGGTTCTTTAACCCTACCATCCTTTCCCTGCTTCAATGGACCATACAGTATCTATGCAGAATTCCATGCAAATGTTCCCTGAATATTTGCCATATTTCTGCCGTGTATTTCCCTGAGTACATCTGCTCCCAGTTCCTGCCAAATAGCATCGTATCTCCCCATCCCAATTAAATGTTTTCTCATATTGCCTGCCCCTATCCCTCTCTAGCGCTATGGTAAAGTTGATAGAGTTGTGGTCACTACCTCCAAAATGTTCTCCCACTGAGAGATCTGACACCTGACCAGATACCAATACCAGATCAACTACAGCTTCTCCTCTTGTAGGCTTATCTACATACATATTGTGTCAGGAGACCTTCCTGAACACACCTAACAAACTCCACTCCATCTAAACCCTTCACTCCAAGGAAATGCCAGTCAATATTAGGAAAGTTAAAATTACCCATCACAACAATCCTGTTATTACTGCACCGTTCAAGGATCCGCCTCCCTATCTGCTCCCCGATGCCTCTGTTATTATGGGGGGTGGATGTCTATAAAAAAACCTGATTCTGACTGTCACCCTCACTGACTCAGTAGACAATCCCTTCATGACTTCCTGCTTTTCTGCAGCCATGATACGATCCCTGACTAGCAATCTCCACACACTTTTTGTGCCCTTAAGCCAATGCGGGTTGATTATTAACCCTGCTAAATGCCAGTTTAGGTTGTCAACCATTGACTTTCTCTGCAGAAGGAGCGAAACAACCTCCCATGAAAGATAGCAACTATTACGGATTTCCCACTGCCCTGCACTGCTAAAAAACTACAAGAGTTTTTAGACACGGTGAATTTCTATCTCATTCTGCAAGCCGCCTCATTTGTGTTTCCCCTATAAAGTGCGCTGAAAGGCAATATCCCTAATCATGTGCTTGACTGGTCAGCAGACATGACCTGGGCTTCTGGTGACACCAGGTGAGTTCTTTCTACTGATGCTCCTGCTCCCCAGTGCACCCATAGCCTCAGACTGTGCTCTGGGTGCCGTGCATGGCAGCTGGTCAGAGGCCTGTGGCAGTTCCGTCCACTCGAAAGGAAGTGACATATTTGACCATAGGCTTCTTGGTCTCTACCTGGCTGTCCATCATTTTCATTTTCTTCTTGAGGTGGCCACTTCACAGCATTCATTGACCACAAACCCCTCCTGCCAAAATGGCTAAAATATCACACCCTTGGTCTGCATGGCAGCAACATGCCTTGCTCACAACAGATACACAACATATCAAGGGGAAAAATATTGCTGTGGTCAATTGCCTCTCATGGGCAGCTGTTAAGGTTGTACACTAGGGGTTGATTATGCCAACATGCCAGCCAAAAGTTACTGACTTGGCAGTCTCTCCGAACAGCAGTCACAAGCCTGCGGTTGGCTCTCATTAAGTTCAGGGAGACTGGGGCTTCTCTCTTGTGCTATGTCTCAACCACCCCATTGTCCCCTGTTATTAATGCACCATTCCAGAATCTGCCTCCCTACCTGCTCTGTTCAGGAACATGCAGACATCCCACAAAAATTCATTTCAGGGAGGTATCACCACCATTTCAGGGAGGTAGCACCCCTGCCCCCCACAACCCCATATCCCCCTCCCCCCGTCGACCTCCAAGGGTGTATGTAATACTTTGTTTAGTGATTTTGTCTAATCTGTAAATCAAGTTGGGTATATGCAGCAAATGTGACATTAAAATATGTGCTTATATTATATTATATGATCATGTTTATTCTATTACAACTTTAAGCAAGTCTACTGGGAGTTTGGCCTCATCATGTGGGACATCAATAGCGTAGCTCCTTGGCAGCCAGCCAGATAGTTTAAATAATGTTAGCTATGCTAATGAACGAATGACACTTGTTAAACTCACCTCAACATGTCTTTTACATTTTGACCCACCATGGGCAATAGAAAAGTCTCTGTTGCAAACAGTGCAGCGAGCAACACTGTCATTATTTTTGAAGTCGACTGTAAAGCCCACCCACAGAGAAAGCTGATAGGTCTACTTAGCAGGGGTCCCCAACATTTTTTGCACTGCAGACCGGTTAAATATTGACAATATTCTTGCGGACCGGCCGACCAGGTAGGGGGGTGGTTGTTATTCACAACCAGAATATAGGTGATAAGTCAATAGCATCATAACATTTTAAGTAACGTTTGGATATTAAACACACAGCACATATTTTCCCCGTATAAACATATAAAATCATTGCAACACACCAATATCGCTGAATCAGTGGGAGCCCTGGGCTTGTTTTCCTGTAACAAGACGGTCCCATTGAGGGGTGATTGGAGACATCGATACTCGAAGGGGGTTCCTTATGTCCAGTCTATTCCGCAATTTAGTTTTCGTTGTATTCATCGCAGAAAACTCCGCTTCGCAGCGATATGATGTTGGAAATGGAAGCAACGTTTTCAGTGCTTTTGTGGCTATCTCAGGATATTTAGCCTTGACTTTGATCTAGAATGTGGCAGAGATGTTATGTCAAACATACTTTTCAGCCCGCCATCATTTACAAGCACGAGGAGTTGATCTCCTTCCCGCGCTGACACAGATGACGCGCGGGCAATGACCTCACGTGCGTTCAAGTTCAACAGTGCGTGACAGGGAATGAGGAAAGGTGCAAATGACTCATATCGTTTCATATCGCCAAATCATATTGTTTCGTCACGGCCCGGTGGTTGGGGACCACTCTTAGCACGAAGGGAGACCAATCAGGATGCTTGCTCTCGCTCTCCCTCTCAAAAAAATCGATTTCCGGGATATTGTATATAATTTCTGGGCGTCAGGGAGCCACTATCGATATGCGGGAGACTCCCGGATCTTGCGGGAGAGGTGGGATGTCTGAACATGATGTGACCCAGAAAGCTGCAAGATGGCGCGCAAGACGATGTTTGACCCCATTTCGCCGATTACAGCTTCCATTGTTTGCTGATTAAAGCGACGAGGGCAATTGAAACATCAAGGCGAGTGGGGAAGTTTGGAGATTGTTTGGGTGTCCCAGAGCTCTGCAGTCTCCGAGAGAATTCCAGAAGGCATAGCAGGCAGGCTGCAGCACAGGGAGCTGGATGTTTGGCTCCACTTTGCCGATTAAAGCTCCCGTTGTCTGTTGATTAAAGTGATGAGGGAGAGTGAAGCTTCAAAGTGCGTGCAGAGGGTGAGCGCTGGGTGCTTGCCTTTTGATCGGTCGCTCTGTACCAGAGAGGGGAGAATCTGCCACTGTGGAGAGTGTTGTCTCAGGTTTTTCTGCATTTTGGACTATAGACTTTTTTTTCATATTCCATGTTTTTTCACCTGATCTTCCCGTTTTTTTTCGTGCAGGAAGAGGGATTTAGGGGGCCGATGTGCCTGATCAATTTTGCTCAGTTTTTATGTGGGAGGTCTGATCTGGGGGTCGTTGTGCCTGATCTGTTTTGCTCAGTTTTTATGTGGGAGGTGGGATTTGGGGGTCGATGAACTCCTAAATTGCAGAAGGTGAGGGAGTACTATACTGTAGTAGAGGTGGTGACATTGTTTCTGCATGTGACAATAAACTTGATTTTGAACGTAAATGTTAACAGTTTCTCTCTCTACAGATTCTACCTGATCTATTATTTTCTGTTTTGTTTTCCTCATGTTCCAAAACCTGCAGGTTTTGATTTTTAATTTAATTTAATTCTGTACCTTTGTTTCCCAGCACAGATGTTCTTGAACCAATTTCCCGTACATTTCCACACTGTGCTGAGCTGAGATTTCTGCAGAAAGGATCATCAGTGCAAGCAAACAGTGGCTGTAGGTTCTTTTACAGAAATCCCTCAGTGTCGATGCTCCATAAGAAGAAGTGAGAGAATCACCTGCATCTGGTGCTCTTGTGGTTTTCCTGTGGTAGCCCAATACCAACTTCTTCCGAACCATACAACACCCATTGAGCCCAGCTCACCAGCCACCATTTATCAATGCTACTTTTCTGATTGGACACCTGCGACCAGTTATGTACCACTGCGATCAGTGCTGGCATCCTTCCTCTTTCTTCTTTATCTGACCCATTTGGATTTGTATATATGAGGCAAAAACATAGAAACGTAGAAAACCCACAGCACAATACAGGCCCTTTGCCCCACAATGCTGTGCTGAACATGTATGTACTTTAGAAATTACCTCAGGTTACCCATAGCCCTCTATTTTTCTAAGCTCCATGTACTTATCCAGGACCATCTTAAAAGATCCTATCGTATCCGCCTCCACCACCGTCATCGACAGCCCATTCCACACACTCACCAGTGTAAAAAAACTTACCTCTGACATCTCCTCTGTACCTACTTCCAAGCACCTAAATAAAATGCCCTCTCATGTTAGCCATTTCAGCCCTGGGAGAAAGCCTCTGACTATCCACACGATCAATGCTTCTCCCATCTTCTACACCTCTATCAGGTCACCTCTCATCCTCCGTCGCTCCAAGGAAAAAAGCCCGAGTTCTCATAAGGCCTTTGATGGGCATAGAGTGTAAGAGCAGGGTATTTTCATTCCATCTGTCACAGCAGCCAGGATTTCCTAGGGCCAGTCATTCTAATTCCACTTCGCATGTTCACACTGATGTGTCTGTCCTTGACCAAGGCAGATTGGAGGAACAACACCTCATATTCCGTCTTGCTGGTCTCCAACCTGACAGAGTCTAGAAAGATTTCTCTAACTTCCAGTAACCACACCTCTCAAGTTCAACCCCCTCCCCACCCCTCATTCTGCTGGTCCTGTCTCTTCGTTTCTTCCACTCCCCTGCCCTCATGACCTACCCTTCACATCTCGTTCCCCATCTCCATTTGTTTATTCGATAGTCCACTCTCCCATCAGATTCCTTCCTTTTTAGCCATTTGCCTTCTCCACCCATCTACTTTCCCCTTCAACTAGACTCACCTATTACCTCTCAGCGTGTACACCATCCTTATCTTGGACTTCTAAGTCCTTCCTTTCCAGTCCTGATGAAGGGTCTTGGCTCATAACTTTGATTGTTTATTCCTCTCCATAGATGCTGCCTGAACTGCTGAGTTCCTCCAGCATTTCTGTGTGTGTTGTTACTCAAAGTTCTGGGACAACTTCATAAAAATTAGTTAGATTTCTGGTCACCACATTGTAGGAAGAAGAGTACAGCACAGGAACAAGCCCTTCTGCCCACAATGTTACGCTGAACCAGCTGAAAAGCAAATCAAAAACATCCAAACATGAATCCCTCCATCTTTTTCACATTCATGTGCCTTAAAATCTCTGATGTATTTGCCTCTATCACCACAACAAGGCAGCACATTCCAGGCATCCACCACTCTGAGTGACAAACTTACCCTTCACATCCCCTTTGAAGCTTCAGTGCATGCCTTCTGGTTTTCTAGCCTGGGAAACAGATACTCCCTGACTGCTCTGTCTAGGCCTCTCATAACCTTATAAGCCTCTATCAGCTCTCCCCTCAGCCCCCAGAGGAAACAGCCCACGTTTATCCAGCCTCACGTGTGTAACGCAGGTTAATTAAACCCAAAGATGTAACGCTAGAAAGCTGCACCTGTGGAAGGATGAAAGTGAGATTTACCAAATTAAAAAAGGAGAACTGGTGGGGTTTGGGGGAGGAAGCTATGTGAGAACAAGGCGTGGCTGACGCAGGCGCAGGAGAGCGAGAGAAACACAGCAAACTATCAGAAACTGAAGATATAAACTGATAAAAGTGGAATTAGTAGTGAGTATCTTTACCCTACTTATTTGAAAACCTCAGCGTGAAACCGCTGGAGGAGAGATGATAGCGATAAAAGATTTATTGGAGCTACGGCTATAAGAAGCAGCAACTATACTGAGACAATATTGGCAGAGACGAGTGTCCAAGGTCTCTGCCGTGTAACTGGGAATTAGTTCTGTTAAATCACACCGGGGGATTTGGTCAGGATTTTTTTTGTATAAGTTTATGAATCTACTTACTGTGGATGACCAACTATTTCATCCAGTGAACCAAGAAACAAGATGGTGAGCCACGCAATATCAAAGAACCAATGCAGGAACGGAATGTTTAATGATGTAGAGGATTTAATACTGTCGGATGTGTAAGTTTATTTTCATTCTCTTCCGAATTTGATTTCTGCCAGAACTGATTATTTTTAGACAAACTAACTGAAACTGAAACTGAAGTTAATCATCATACTTAACAATAGGAATTCAATTAGTTTTCTAATAAAATAGGGTTAAATAAAAAGGAAAGGTTAGTCAGTAAACCTTTAAGTAGGGAATAACACTAGATCTAATTAGTTTGAGAAATTGGAAAAATAAAGATTATTCTAATGAATAACACTGATTCTAACTAAACAGGAATTTGGTCTTTGTTTGATATCTGAGATTTGGAACCTAATCAGAATGTTGGAAATTTGAATTGTTCTTATTCATTTTGTATATAATGTCCTGTAATTCAGTCCATTAAAGATGGCGCCGGTAACTGGCGACTTTGCGCGAGCTCTTCCGAGCAAACTGCCCTCTCCACTATCCTATACCCGAGAAACCCTTCTAAACCTACAATTTAGCAAGATCAAGAACAACAACACCCTGGCGAAGCAACTGACCCAGCTGGAGACCACCGATCCAGAACTGCTTCTTAAACTCCGGACCGCACCTGGACCCAACCAGCGAGGCCCACCACGTTCTCAGAGACCCGCGGTCTGCTACCGTGCCGGAGGCCATTCCGACAGCGCCTCTCCGGAGCAGACGACCACACAGAAGTGACGGAGGAGACCTCAAGGTCCCCCAGACGCTTCCCCGGAGCGACCACCGTAAGGCCCCGTTGGTGGCCATCCACAGCTGCCGGGAGTGAGGCCTACGCCGCCGACCTCGGAAATCGAGTTCGGCTGGAGCAGAGGCCTCCGCAACCGTGAGTCAGCTTAAGGACTTGTTTCAGCCAGGAGCCCGGCCATCCAGGATTAAGGTTCGGTTTCGGGGCCTGACCCAATTAACAGCCCGGGCCCCCGGCAGCTGGAAATGGCAGCGGAGCCTCCCCCATTGCTCGGCCCGATCCGGAGCGCACGACAACGCGACCCGCCGACATCAAAGAGCTGACAACAAAACACTGCATCGATGGAAACCTGGAAAGATGCACTATTTACCGAGGAAGCGTGGGAAAAAGAGCTGGGCTGCTGGTCAGATTGAAACTGAGGGGCTCCAGGGTCCCTATGCCCACCATCCTACTAGCTAATGTGCAAGCCATAGAGAACAAGGTGGATGATCTTAAAGGGATACTCACCTACTGTAGGGAGATGCAGAACTGCCGTGTATTCTGTTTCACTGAGATCTGGCTCTCCCCTGCCACCCCCGACTGTGCCATCCGACCGGAGGGATTTTCGAACCATCGGATGGACCGCACGGCGTCTTCGGGCAAGATGAGGGGAGGTGGTGTCTGCCTACTGATCAACACTGGGTGGTGCTTGGACACAGTGGCACTGACAAGCTCCTGCAGCCCGGACCTGGAACATCTGTTGGTGAAGTGTCGTCCCTACTATCTGCCATGGGAATTCACCTCGGTCATACTGACAGCGGTCTACATTCCCCCCCAGGCGGATGTGGAGTGTGCTCTGAACATACTGTATGCCAACATCAGTGAACTTGAGACCAGGTATCCGGAGGCTTTACTCATTACAGCCGGGGACTTTAACCAGGCCAACCTCAGAAAGGCGCTGCCAAAGTTATACCAATATGTCTCCTGCCCCACTAGAGGCCTGAATATACTTGACCACTGCTACAGAGCAGTCAAGGATGCCTACCGTTCCGTCCCACGACTTCACTTCGGAAAATCAGACCATCAGGCTGTACTCCTCCTCCCGGCTTACAAACAGAAACTGAAGCTGGAGGTCACAGTGTCAAAAGTAGTGACGTGTTGGATGGAGGAAATGGATGAGGTCCTCCGTGACTGCTTTGAATCGGTGGACTGGTTAGTATTCTAGAACTTGGCAGCTAACCTCGATGAGTATGCCTCAGCTGTCACGGACTTTATTTGGAAATGCACGGAGGACTGTGTGTTTCGCAAGACGAAACGGGTATTCCCTAACCGGAAACCTTGGATGAATTATGAGGTCAAGCCCCTTTTAAAGGCTAGAGCTGCGGCTTTTAGGTCCGGGGATACCAGTCGCTGCACAGAATCCAGGCGTGAACTCCGGAAAGCCATTAAGGGCGCCAAGAGGCAATATCGAGCCAAGTTGGAAGCCCAGGCTAACCAGAGGGATGCTGATAGACTATGGCAGGGTCTAAATGAGATCACTGGGCGCAAAGAAAAGGCTGGGAATATCAATAACTGTGGCACTTCTCTTCCTGATGAACTTAACGTATTCTACGCAAGATTCAAACAGAAGAGGAGCGTCCTGCTCCCTCCGGGTGAACCGAACCTGGTGGCATCGAGATTCATCGTCACCGAGGAGGACGTCAGAAGGGCCTTCCTGAAGATAAATCCAAGGAAGGCAACGGGCCCAGATGGCGTCCCAGGACGGGTTCTCCAGGCCTGTGGAAGCGAGCTAGCTGGAGTGTTTGCTGACATCTTCAACTGCTCTTTGCTTCAGTCTAAGACCCCTCGTGTTTTAAGAAGGCAACGATAATCCCAGTGCCGAAGAAGAGCAAGGTGGCATGCCTGAATGACTATCGACCCGTGGCTCTCACATCAATTGCTATGAAGTGCTTCGAGAGATTGGTTATGGCACACATCAACCACAGCCTACCGGTCAACCTCGACGCTTTGCAATTCGCCTACCGGAGCAACAGGTCAATGGCAGATGCCATCTCTCTGGCCCTACATTCCTCCTTAGAACACCTGGAAAATAAAGACGCATACGTAAGGCTCCTTTTCATTGACTACAGCTCTGCCTTTAATACCATCATTCCAAATAAACTGATTTCGAAGCTCCGGAACCTGGGCCTTAGCACTCAGATCTGCAGCTGAATCTTCAACTTCCTCACAGTCAGAACCCAGGCTGTAAAAATAGGGGACAAGCTCTCCTCTACAATCACTCTGAGCACCGGTGCCCCACAAGGCTATGTACTCAGCCCCCTGCTGTACTCACTGTACACCCATGATTGTGTAGCCAAGTTTCCATCAAACTCAATATATAAGTTTGCTGATGACACAACAATTGTAGGCCGTATCTCGGGTAATGATGAGTTTGAATACAGAGAGGAAATTAAGAACCTGATGGCATGGTGCAAAGACAATAACCTATCCCTCAACGTCAGCAAGACGAAGGAATTGGTTGTTGACTTCAGAAGGAGTACCAGACCACACGACCCAATTTATATCGGTGGTGTGCAAAGTGGAACAGGTCAAAAGCTTTAATCTCCTCGGGGTCAATATCACAAATGACCTGACTTGGACCAACCAAGCAGAGTTCACTGCCAAGAAGGCCCACCAATGCCTTTACTTCCTGAGAAAACTAAAGAAATTTGACCTGTCCCCTAAAACCCTCACTAATTTTTATAGATGCACTGTAGAAAGCATTCCTCTAGGGTGCATCACAACCTGGTACAGAAGTTGTCCTGTCCAAGATTGAAAGAAGCTGCAGAAGATCGTGAACACGGTGCAGCAAACGGTTTGTGAACACACAAACCAATCTTCCATCCTTGGACTCACATTACACTGTACGCTGTCGGAGCAGTGCTGCCAGGATAATCAAGGACATGGCCCACCCAACCAACAGACTTTTTGTCCCTCTTCCCTCTGGGAGAAGGTTCAGGAGCTTGAAGACTCGTACGGCCAGATTTGGGAACAGCTTCTTTCCAACTGTGATAAGACTGTTGAATGGATCTTGACCCGGATCTGGGCCGTACCCTCCAAATATCCGGACCTGCCTCTCGGTTTTTTTGCACTACCGTACTTCCCATTTTTCTATTTTCTATTTATGATTTAAAATTTAAATTTACTAATTTTAACTATTTTAAATATTTTTAATATTTAATATTTGTAATCCAGGGAGTGTGAAGTGCAGAATCAAATATCGCTGTGACGATTGTATGTTCTGGTACCAATTGGCTGGTGACAATAAAGTATAAAGTATAAAGTATATTGTTTTTTATAAACAAAACTTACCACCAGAAAAATGTGTTTTCTATTCACTGTCTCCTTCCAATATCTGGAGTTTCTGATGGCTTTCTAACACCTACTGTGGTACTATGTAACTTGATTTTCTCATAAAGAGTGCTGTGACCAGTCACACGAGATAAGACAAGCACTACACAGGTGTTACATATGTCCTCTAAACCATGTAGCCTCCTGGTAAATCTCTTCTGAATCCTCTCCAAAGCCTCCTCCCGATAGTGGGGTGACCAGAATTGTAGGCAATACTTGCAATACTCCAGATGTGGCCAAACCAGAGTTTAATTAAGTTGCAGTATGGCCTCCTGACTTTTGAACTCAGTGCCTCGACTAATAAAAACAAGCATTACATAAGCCTTCTTAACCGCCTTATTGACCTGTGTGTATTGTGTCTATTGACCTGGGGTGTATGGGGTGTCAGGGAGGGGTAGCACCTCTGGTGGGGGAACATGTCGTGTCCTTTTCAAGGCGGTTAGTCCACCTTTGGTCCTCACCTGGCACTCAGCTCTCACCTGTGGCTCCCTGTAGTTGTTTGCATGCAACAGCGGCCACACCCCGGGCAACGGCTGCGACAAGCCGGCTAAACCAGGTGAGGGTAGCTGTCAGGTCTAAACCCCCCGGTGAGATAGGGAGTTGTCTATCCCAGCATGTGAAGACAGACTCCGGCAGATTGAGCGGACGAGACCAATGGAAGGTCCAACGGTCAAGAAGGCGGTCTCTGCAAGCGTCGTGGAACGTGTAGGGCAGGACAAGACACAGAAGACGTCCTGGTCATCCACTGCACCTAGTCCCATCTCCAGCCGTCTCGACTCTGTCTTGCCACTGGACCCAGATGGGAACTGGGAAGAGAGAGTGAGGCTGACGCTGCACAACTCTCTCTCACTCAAATCCAAGTCGCGCGCTGGTGTCGAGGTCCTCATCGACGTACGATGGACGAACAACAACAACCACAACATTGACCTGTGTAGCCACTTTCAAGGAGCGGTGAACTTGGACCCCAAGATCTCTTGTTCAGCAACACTGTCTCCTTGCATTTGTCCTACCATGATGCAACACCTCACATTTATCTTGGTTAAACTCCATCTGCGAGGTTCCGTGACGTCATCGTTCAGAATGGCAGCTTAAATCAATAGCTCCTCCGGAAAAACGCGTATTTGCCCCGTTAATCCATCAAATATAAGATCTTTCAAAAATATCTGAATTGATAAAGGGAGAAAGAATGGAGATAAAAAAGCACCACTGCGGAGCCCATGGAGCGGCTGTCCTACACGTGCGCGTGGTGGCGAGGCTGACGCTGGGGTTCGTGCAGGTGAAGCGACAAATATGATAAAGATTCTGGAAGAGATCAGGGAAGTCCAAAAAGATATAAAACAGCAACTCAATGATATAAAGTCAGAGCTCGCCAACGTCAATCAGAAAATAGCAGTGGCAGAGACTCGAATTGAGAAAGTGGAAGATCACGTGCAAAACGTGGAACAGATACTAAGTAAGACGATAAAAATGTTAAATCGACAGGAAAGTAAATTGCTTGACCAGGAGGGAAGATTGCGATAGAAAAATATCAGGATTTATAATGTTCCCGAAGCAGTGGAGGGATTGTCGATGATGGACTTTGTAGACAAGCTGCTGCGGGAAGCACTGGAGATTCTTCCCCCGACTATGGAGATTGAAATTGAGAGTGCGCATCGTTCGCTCGTCCCGCGGCCCTCCAGAGACAGAGAAAGTAAACCGTGCTCAATAGTACTTAAATTCCTTCGATTCAAGAGCAAGGCGGAGATTCCACGAAGGGCCTGGGGTAAGAAGAGGGTTTTTTGGAACGTGAAGTTAATATACTCCCCGGCGGTCCTACAGAAACGGAAGGAATATTCCAAAACGAAATGAATATTAAAGCAAGAAAAGATTAAATTCCAAACCTTGTACCCTGCTAAACTGAGGGTATTTTACCAAGAAGGGATACGATTACATCGACAGTGGAAGAGGCGACCACAGACATGAACAACAGAGGACTGTCCATTAGCGTGGTCAAACCAAGGGAAAATCTGGCTGAGCAGTTATCCCGATCTGCTTGGGAAATAGTAAGCGTACCGAGAAAGCAGGGGATGGGGGCAGGATGAGAGAAGGATATTAGGAAGAGACTGTGAGTTCTCCGAGGACAGCTCTTACCTCCTCCAGAAGAGCCATTAGGTTTGGCTAACTTTAAAAGTGCTGATAAACTAAACGGAAGCAAAAATAGACGGTGATATACCTATCTCGAGAAATGGGTATTATAGTGTGGATTTTATATTACTCAACTTTTAAAAATTCATTCATTCATTCCTTTTTCCCCACCTAAATGAGAATATATACATGGAAGGAATACACAGGGAAATTATTTCAGTGTAATGGACATAGAGTTTTTTACTTACTTTTATAGGTACTGCAGCGGGGGCCCTCAACTCACAGGTAGGAGGGGCTATCCCCCACGGCTAGACTTCTTTCTAGCTCAACCCAGGATCCCAGCCTTGGAATCACACCTTCGTTACCTTTTTTAAAAATTATTCACGTTTCTTGTTCAGGGAGTAGATCGATTAAGTTATATTCTGCAAATTTCAATGATATACTAACAGATAAATACACATGGCTAAGGACAAAGTAAAATTCATTTCTTTTAACGTCAATGGGCTGTTGAATCCAGTCAAGTTGCGTAAAATTCTATCAAAAATGAAAAAAGAACAAGCCCATGTAGTATATTTACAGGAAACTCACTTAAGTGATTAAAGAGAATGGGCTTCACTAATTTGTTTTTCTCCTCATATAAATCAGGACATAGAAGAGGAGTTGTTATTCTCATCTCAAGCAAACTAAATTTTGAAAAAGTATTCGAAATGGGAGATAAGGAGGGCAGATATATTCTGGTAAGGGGGAATATAGATGGAAATCCAGTTACTTTATTGAATATATACACACCCCCAGGAAGTAGAAATGAGAAAGGATCTAAAAAGCGTGGATTGGGACAGGTTGTTCTCTGGCATGGATGTGATCGGTAGGTGGGAAGCCTTCAAAGCAGAAATTTTGAGAGTGCAGAATTTGTATGTTCCTGTCAGGATTAAAGGCAAGGTGAATAGGAATAAGGAACCTTGGTTCTCAAGGGATATTGCAACTCTGATAAAGAAGAAGAGGGAGTTGTATGACGTGTATAGGAAGCAGGGAGTAAATAAGGTGCTTGAGGAGTATAAGAAGTGCAAGAAAATACTTAAGAAAGAAATCAGGAGGGCTAAAAGAAGACATGAGGTTGCCTTGGCAGTCAAAGTGAAGGATAATCCAAAGAGCTTTTACAGGTATATTAAGAGCAAAAGGATTGTAAGGGATAAAATTGGTCCTCTTGAAGATCTGAGTGGTCGTCTATGTGCGGAACCAAAGGAAATGGGGGAGATCTTAAATAGGTTTTTTGCATCTGTGTTTACTAAAGAAACTGGCATGAAGTCTATGGAATTAAGGGAAACAAGTAGTGAGATCATGGAAACTGTACAGATCGAAAAGGAAGAGGTCCTTGCTGTCTTGAGGAAAATTAAAGTGAATAAATCCCCGGGACCTGACAGGGTGTTCCCTCGGACCTTGAAGGAGACTGGTGTTGAAATTGCAGGGGCCCTGGCTGAAATATTTAAAATGTCGCTGTCTACAGGTGAGGTGCCGGAGGATTGGAGAGTGGCTCATGTTGTTTCGTTGTTTAAAAAAGGATCGAAAAGTAATCCGGGAAATTATAGGCCAGTAAGTTTAACGTCGGTAGTAGGTAAGTTATTGGAGGGAGTACTAAGAGACAGAATCTACAAGCATTTGGATAGACTGGGACTTATTAGGGAGAGTCAACATGGCTTTGTGCGTGGTAGGTCATGTTTGACCAATCTATTGGAGTTTTTTGAGGAGGTTACCAGGAAAGTGGATGAAGGGAAGGCAGTGGATATTGTCTACATGGACTTCAGTAAGGCCTTTGACAAGGTCCCGCATGGGAGGTTAGTTAGGAAAATTCAGTCGCTAGGTATACATGGAGAGGTGGTAAATTAGATTAGACATTGGCTCGATGGAAGAAGCCAGAGAGTGGTGGTAGAGAATTGCTTCTCTGAGTGGAGGCCTGTGACTAGTGGTGTGCCACAGGGATCAGTGCTGGGTCCATTGTTATTTGTCATCTATATCAATGATCTGGATGATAATGCGGTAAATTGGATCAGCAAGTTTGCTGATGATACAAAGATTGGAGGTGTAGTGGACAGTGAGAAAGGTTTTCAGAGCCTGCAGAGGGACTTGGACCAGCTGGAAAAATGGGCTAAAAAATGGCAGATGGAGTTTAATACTGACAAGTATGAGGTATTGCACGTTGGAAGGACAAACCAATGTAGAACATACAGGGTTAATGGTAAGGCACTGAGGAGTGCAGTGGAACAGAGGGATCTGGGAATACAGATACAAAATTCCCTAAAAGTGGCGTCACAGGTAGATAGGGTCGTAAAGAGAGCTTTTGGTACATTGGCCTTTATTAATCAAAGTGTTGAGTAAAAGGGCTGGAATGTTATGATGAGGTTGTATAAGGCATTGGTGAGGCCGAATCTGGAGTATTGTGTTCAGTTTTGGTCACCAAATTACAGGAAGGATATAAATAAAGTTGAAAGAGTGCAGAGAAGGTTTACAAGGATGTTGCTGGGACTTGAGAAACTCAGTTACAGAGAAAGGTTGAATAGATTGGGACTTTATTTCCTGGAGCGTAGAATAATGAGGGGAGATTTGATAGAGGTATATAAAATTATGATGGGTATAGATAGAGTGAATGCAAGCAGGCTTTTTCCACTGGGGCAAGGGGAGAAAAAAACCAGAGGACATGGGTTTAGGGTGAGGGGGGAAAAGTTTAAAGGGAACATTGGGGGGGCTTCTTCACACAGAGAGTGGTGGGAGTATGGAATGAGCTGCCAGACGAGGTGGTAAATGCAGGTTCTTTTTTAACATTTAAGAATAAATTGGACAGATACATGGATGGGAGGTGTATGGAGGGATATGGTCCGTGTGCAGGTCGGTGAGACTAGGCAGAAAATGGTTCGGCACAGCCAAGAAGGGCCAAAAGGCCTGTTTCTGTGCTGTAGTTTCTATGGTTTCTAAGTGATATTAGTTTCTTCCAGAAAATTACTAATATTATGGTAATGGAAACAGAAGGTCTCTTGATATGTGGGGGAGACTTAAATTTACAATTACAACCAAAATTGGACTCTTTCAATAGAAAAACTTATGAAACAAAGTTCTTACATAAGAAAGTTAACACTCTTTTTGAGGATGTTGGTCTAATTTATATATGGAAAGACCTTTTCCTCTACAGAAGGGATTACACTCATTATTCTGCCCCCAATTCCGTATATACAAGAATAGACTATTTTGGAAAAGATAGAGACAAAATAATCACCTGTGGAATTGGGACAATAGATGTAAGTGACCATGCACCTATATATTTATCTGTTGATTTTGACCTACAACCAAAGAATACTATTTGGAAACTAAATTCAAGTCTACTCAATGATCCCTATAAGGAACAAATTAAAAAAGAAATTGGTCTTTACTTAGAATTCAAAGATAATGGAGAGGTTTCACCTCCCATTCTATGGGATACTCTGAAGGCGGTCTTAAGAGGGAAAATTATAGTGATATCTTCAGATAAGAAAAAAATAAGGAATAAAACATTAGAGGATTTACAAAATAAGCTGAAGGAACTAGAAAAAAAATGAGTTTGGCACAGGTTACAGTAGAGGAAATTAAAAAAAATTAGGAATGAAATTAATAGTTTGGCTACACAAGAAATTAGAAAAAACTTAATGTTTCTGAAACAGAGACACTATGAAAGTGGATCTGAATCTAAGAAAATACTGGTATGGAAACTGAAAAAAGAGATAGTAGAAAATACAGTTCATAGAATTAGGGATCTAAGAACAAAAGTAATAAAAAATAAGCTAAGTGAAATTCAAGAAGCTTTTGAAATGTTTTACAAAACTCTATATTCCAAGGTTCCAGGGGGAAGCATAACCCAAATTGACACCTTTCTGAATTCTTTAGAGTTACCCACTTTAAGCAAAGAACAAAATAGAATGATGACTGCTGACATAGAAACATAGAAACATAGAAAATAGGTGCAGGAGTAGGCCATTCGTCCTTTCGAGCCTGCACCGCCATTCAGTATGATCATGGCTGATCATCCAACTCAGAGCCCTGTACCTGCCTTCTCTCCATATCCTCTGATCCCCCTAGCCACAAGGGCCATATCTAACTCTCTCTTACATATAGCCAATGAACTGGCCCCAACTGTTTCCTGTGGCAGAGAATTCCACAGATTCACCACTCTCTGTGTGAAGAAGTTTTTCCTCATCTCGGTCCTAAAAGGCTTCCCCTTTATCCTCAAACTGTGACCCCTCATTCTGGACTTCCCCAACATCGGGAACAGTCTTCCTGCATCCAGTCTGTCCAATCCCTTTAGGATTTTATACGTTTCAATAAGATCCCCCCTCAATCTTCTAAATTCCAGCGAGTATAAGCCTAGCCGATCCAGTCTTTTATCACATGAAAGTCCTGCCATCCCAGGAATCAATCTGGTGAACCTTCTTTGTACTCCCCCTATGGCAAGAATGTCTTTCCTCAGATTAGGGGACCAAAACTGCACACAATACTCCAGGTGTGGTCTCACCAAGGCCTTGTACAACTGCAGTAGTATCTCCCTGCTCCTGTACTCGAATCCTCTTGCTATGAATGCCAGCATACCATTCGCATTTTTCACCACCTGCTGTACCTGCATGCCCACTTTCAATGACTGGTGTATAATGACACCCAGGTCTCGTTGCACCTCCCCTTTTCCTAATCGGCCACCATTCAGATAATAATCTGTTTTCCTATTTTTGCCACCAAAGTGGATAACCTCACATTTATCCATATTAAATTGCATCTGCCATGAATTTGCCCACTCACCTAACCTATCCAAGTCACCCTGCATCCTCTTAGCATCCTCCTTACAGCTAATACTGCCGCCCAGCTTCGTGTCATCCGCAAACTTGGAGATGCTGCATTTATTTCCCTCATCTAAGTCATTAATATATATTGTAAACAACTGGGGTCCCAGCACTGAGCCTTGCGGTACCCCACTAGTCACCGCCTGCCATTCTGAAAAGGTCCCGTTTATTCCCACTCTTTGCTTCCTGTCTGCCAACCAATTCTCTATCCACATCAATACCCTACCCCCAATACCATGTGCTTTAAGTTTGCACACTAATCTCCTGTGTGGGACCTTGTCAAAAGCCTTTTGAAAATCCAAATATACCACATCCACTGGTTCTCCCCTATCCACTCTACTAGTTACATCCTCAAAAAATTCTGTGAGATTCGTCAGACATGATTTTCCTTTCACAAATCCATGCTGACTTTGTCCGATGATTTCACCGCTTTCCAAATGTGCTGTTATCACATCTTTGATAACTGACTCTAGCATTTTCCCCACCACCAACGTTAGGCTAACCGGTCTGTAATTCCCTGGTTTCTCTCTCCTTCCTTTTTTAAAAAGTGGGGTTACATTAGCCACCCTCCAATCCTCAGGAACTAGTCCAGAATCTAAAGAGTTCTGAAAAATTATCACTAATGCATCCACTATTTCTTGGGCTACTTCTTTAAGCACTCTGGGATGCAGACCATCTGGCCCTGGGGATTTATCTGCCTTTAATCCCTTCAATTTACCTAACACCACTTCCCTACTAACATGTATTTCCCTCAGTTCCTCCATCTCACTGGACCCTCTGTCCCCTACTATTTCCGGAAGATTATTTATGTCCTCCTTAGTGAAGACAGAACCAAAGTAATTATTCAATTGGTCTGCCATGTCCTTGTTCCCCATAATCAATTCACCTGTTTCTGTCTGTAAGGGACCTACATGTGTCTTAACCAATCTTTTTCTTTTCACATATCTATAAAAACTTCTACAGTCAGTTTTTATGTTCTCTGCCAATTTTCTCTCATAATCTCTTTTCCCTTTCCTAATTAAGCCCTTTGTCCTGCTCTGCTGGACTCTGAATTTCTCCCAGTCCTCAGGTGAGCCACCTTTTCTGGCTAATTTGTATGTTTCTTCTTTGGAATTGATACTATCCCTAATTTCCCTTGTCAGCCACGGGTGCACTACCTTCCCTGATTTATTCTTTTGCCAAACTGGGATGAACAATTGTTGTAGTTCATCCATGCGATCTTTAAATGCTCGCCATTGCATATCCACCGTCAATCCTTTAAGTGTCATTTGCCAGTCTATCTTAGCTAATTCGTGTCTCATACCTTCAAAGTTACCCCTCTTTAAGTTCAGAACCTTTGTTTCTGAGTTAACTATGTCACTCTCTATCTTAATGAAGAATGCCACCATATTATGGTCACTCTTACCCAAGGGGCCTCTCACGACAAGATTGCTAATTAACCCTTCCTCATTGCTCAAAACCCAGTCCAGGATAGCCTGCTCTCTGGTTGGTTCCTCGACATGTTGGTTCAAAAAACCATCCCGCATACATTCCAAGAAATCCTCTTCCTCAGCACCCTTACCAATTTGGTTCACCCAATCTATATGTAGATTGAAGTCACCCATTATAACTGCTGTTCCTTTATTGCATGCATTTCTAATTTCCTGTTTAATGCCAACCTCACTACTACTGTTAGGTGGCCTGTACACAACTCCCACCAGCGTTTTCTGCCCCTTAGTGTTATGCAGCTCTACCCATATCGATTCCACATCCTCCCGGCTAATGTCCTTCCTTTCTATTGTGTTAATCTCCTCTCTAACCAGCAATGCTACTCCACCTCCTTTTCTTTCATGTCTATTCCTCCTGAATATTGAATATCTCTGAATGTGGAGCTCCCATCCTTGGTCACCCTGGAGCCATGTCTCTGTCATCCCAACTATGTTGTTGTTGTTCGTCCATCATTGATGTCGATGAGGACCTCGACACCATAATGATGGTGTCGAGACTAGCACGTGATTTGGATTTAAATGAGGGAGAGTTGCGCAGCGTCAGCCTCACTCTCTCTTCCCAGTTCCCATCTGGGTCCAGTGGCAAGACAGAGTCTAGACGGCTGGAGATGGGACTAGCACAGTGGATGACCAGGACATCTTCTGTGTCTTGTCCTGCTCTACACATTCCACGACGCTTGCAGAGACCGCCTTCTTGACCGTTGGACCTTCCAATGGTCTCGTCCGCTCAATCCGCCGGAGTCTGTCTTCACATGCTGGGATAGACAACTCCCTATCTCACCGAGGGTTTGAGACCCGTCGGCTACCCTCACCTGGTTTAGCCGGCTTGTCGAAGCCGTTGCCCGGGGTGTGGCCGCTGACGCATGCAAACAGCTACGGGGAGCCACAGGTGAGAGCTGAGTGCCAGGTGGGGACCAAAGGTGGACTAACCGCCCTGAAAAGGACGCGACATGTTCCCGCACCAGAGGTGCTACCCCTCCCTGACACCCCATATACCCCAACTATATCATATTCATTAATAACAATCTGCACTTTTAATTCATCCACCTTATTACGAATGCTCCTTGCATTGACATAACTGAAGCTGAGCTAAAAACTGCAGTTAGTACGCTTAAATTAAGCAAGTCACCAGGATCAGATGGATAGACAACAGAGTGGTATAAAGAGTTTAGAAGTGAGTTAATTCCTGTTTTACTCCCCACACTGAACTGGGCCCTAAGAAAGGTGCAAATGCCACCCAGCTGGAAGGAGGCGATAATCTCAGCTGTACTGAAAGAAGGCAAGGATAAAATAAAATGTGGGTCATTTAGACCAATGTCTGTTCTTAATATGGATTATAGAGTACTTACTTCCATCATGGCCAAACAATCAGAAGAGTTTCTACCCACACTAATACATATGATCAGACAGGTTTTATACAACAACGCCAAATGCAAGACAATAAACAAAGGACACTTCACATTATGGATCATATAAAAAAATGAAATTGAAGCAATAGTGATATGCGTGGACGCTGGAAAGACATTTGATTCGGTTAATTGGAATTTTCTTCACAGAATTTTACATAGATTTGGTCTACATGACACAATTATTAAAACTATCGACAATCCTACTGCCAGGATTAAAATCAATGGATATTTATCGAATAGTTTTACCCTAGAAAGGTCACCACTACTCTTCGCATTACATCTGGAACCATTAGCTCAATACATCAGACAAAATGAAGATATCAGGGGAATTACTATTAAAGGGACAGAGCATAAATTAGCCTGTTACGCAGATGACATTTTGATCTATCTCGGGCAACCAACATACTCGTTACCTAAATTGATGCAATCCTTTGAACAATATGGCCAATTATCAGGATAGAAGATCAACATAGATAAAACCCAACTACTTTCATATAATTATAGCCCACCATGAGAAACTGAAAGTAGATATCCTTGGGCATGGCAAAAAGAGCCCATCAAATATTTGGACATCATTATGCCAAAAGATTTGGCAAAATTATCAGAATGCAATTATCAGCCTATATATAAAAAAATCAAGGAAGATATAACAAGATGGAACCTAATTCCTTTTCTTGGAACACACATAAAAATCGCTGGTGAATGCAGCAGGCCAGGCAGCATCTATAGGAAGAGGTACAGTTGACATTTCAGGCCAAGACCCTTCGTCAGGACTAACTGAAGGAAGAGATAGTAAGAGATTTGAAAGTGGGAGGGGGAGGGGGAGATCTAAAAGATTGGAGAAGACAAGAAGGGGAAAGGATGGAGCTAAGAGCTGGAAAGTTGATTGGCAAAAGGGATATTAGAGGATCAAGGGACGGACGGGAGGCCTAGGGAGAAAGAAAGGGGGAGGGGGGAAGCCCAGAGGATGGGCAAGGAGTATGGTGAGAGGGACAGAGGGAGAAAAAGGAGAGAGAGAAAAAAATTATTAATAATAATAAAAGATAAGTAAATAAGGGATGGGGTACGAAGGGGAGGTGGGGCATTAACAGAAGTTAGAGAAGTCAATGTTCATGCCATCAGGTTGGAGGCTACCCAGACGGAATATAAGGTGTTGTTCCTCCAACCTGAGTGTGGCTTCATCTTGGCAGTAGAGGAGGCCGTGGATAGACATGTCAGAATGGGAATGGGACGTGGAATTAAAATGTCTGGCCACTGGGAGATCCTGCTTTAATAGACATGTCAGAATGGGAATGGGACGTGGAATTAAAATGTGTGGCCACTGGGGACATGTCAGAATGGGAATGGGACGTGGAATTAAAATGTCTGGCCACTGGGGACATGTCAGAATGGGAATGGGACGTGGAATTAAAATGTCTGGCCACTGGGGACATGTCAGAATGGGAATGGGATGGGGAATTAAAATGTCTGGCCACTGGGGACATGTCAGAATGGGAATGGGACGTGGAATTAAAATGTCTGGCCACTGGGGACATGTCAGAATGGGAATGGGACGGGGAATTAAAATGTCTGGCCACTGGGGACATGTCGGAATGGGAATGGGACGGGGAATTAAAATGTCTGGCCACTGGGGACATATCAGAATGGGAATGGGACGTGGAATTAAAATGTCTGGCCACTGGGGACATATCGGAATGGGAATGGGACGTGGAATTAAAATGTCTGGCCACTGGGGACATGTTGGAATGGGAATGGGACGTGGAATTAAAATGTCTGGCCACTGGGGACATAGCAGAATGGGAATGGGACGTGGAATTAAAATGTCTGGCCACTGGAGACATATCGGAATGGGAATGGGACGTGGAATTGAAATGTCTGGCCACTGGGGACATGTCAGAATGGGAATGGGACGTGGAATTGAAATGTCTGGCCACTGGGAGATCCTGCTTTAATAGACATGTCAGAATGGGAGGGGGACGTGGAATTAAAATGTGTGGCCACTGGGGACATGTCAGAATGGGAATGGGACGTGGAATTAAAATGTCTGGCCACTGGGAGATTCTACAAGACCCTCCTCTGCTGTCAAGATGTTGTTTGAAATTCCAGCATCTGCAGATTTCCTCGTGTTTCCTTTTCTCGGTCTCTGTTCAAGGATTGAATCTATTAAAATGAATATACTGTCCAGACTGCTATATCTCTTTCAGACCCTACCAATAGAGATTAACCAAAATCAATTCAATGAATGGAACAAGATGCTATCAAGATATATATGGCAAGGAAAAAAGCCTTGGGTTCATCTCAAAACTTTGCAAGGAAAAGGGAGGCGGGGGGGGGGGAGGAAATGGGGCCTACCTTCTCTTAGAGATTACTATTTTGCAGCACAGTTGAGAGCTGTGATATGCTGGTGCAACCCATCATATGACACTCAATGGAAAAACATTGAGGAGAGGATACTTTCCATCCCCATACAGGCAATTTTGGCTGACAACACCTACAAAGTTACATAAATAATATTGACAATCCGTGGGTGAAATGGACTCTTAAAATACTGGAAAGATATCTTTGATATTATTTCAACTATTTTGAGTACAGTACTGTAATTTTTGGTTTACCAATGACAGAACCAAATCTTTTAACATCTTCAGCCTGTCAGATGATTGCATTTCTTACACTAAGGACCAGAAGATCCATTTTGCTGAATTGGAAAGAGATCAATCCCCCCACCACATTTCATTGGTTCTGTCAAACTACATTGTGTTTAAACTTAGAAAAAATTAGAACTGTTATTTATGATTCCTCTATTAAATTTGAAAAGACTTGGAGGCCATTTATTCAACACTTCCATATGACATAATTTGACCTCTTTCAAACCTATTTTATTTCTTTTTAATGTATGTTGAGAGGAGTGGAGTCGATGACACTAATGGTTCCTTTTTTTATGTTTCACAACAGCCCATGTCTTTTTCTTTTTTTTCTGTGGTTTAGTTGTTAGTCTTGTTAGATTAGTTTTTTTGGGGTATAGTTTTTTTCTTTTATTTTCCTTTTTCATGTTATTTTGTTTATATACAATATTTGTGTCTTGTATGATTGGGAGGTTTAATATCCATGTGCTAATTGGGTTTATATTTATATATGATAATTACAACAATGTAATCACAATAACTTTGTATGATTATTATGTTATGTTAATCTTTATCATTATGATACTAATAAAAAGATTGAAAAAAAACTATTATAAAAGAATATAAACTAGAGAGAGACATTGCAATTCTTAAATGGTGTGCATATGACTTGGATTTTATGCCGGATAAACTGGATACTAGATTTAAGGACTGGACAGCTAAAGGAATAACAGCTATTTGCAATATAATGAAAGAAGGAACACTGTTCAGTTTTGAAATGCTCAAAGAGAAACACTTATTAGAAAAACAAGACTTTTGCCAGTATTTACAGATGCGACAGTATGTTAATAGGACGGTTAAAAATGTAACCAAGGCAAGTACATGTCTGATAGAGCTATTTAGAAAAGCATATAATTCAGACAACAGTAGTAGAATCATTTCAAGCGTGTATAAGGGTTTGTCAAATCTTAAACCACATTCGACTTCATACATAAAAACAAAATGGGAGAAGGAAGGAGGGATAATAGTATCTGAGGAAGACTGGACAATAATACAGAGGTATCAGTGGAAGTGTACCAGTTCACAGAAACGGAGGGAGTTTGGGTGGGAAAACTTGATTTTTTTTACACCCGCTCAGAAATCCCATTATGATAGTAACCCCCCTGTTTGCTGGAGAAATTGTGGAAATCAAAATGCAAACCATTATCATATTTTCTGGGAATGCCCCGTTATCAAAGATTATTGGAGTGGGATACATAATGCCCTACAAGACATCTTTAAATGTGAAATACCCTTAGACCATATACTTTGGGTATATACCTCAAGAATGGTTGAAAAGAGATAAATATTTAATGAATGTACTGCTGGTGGCTAGTAAAAAGACCTTTACCAGGAAATGGTTATCACAGGAGAGCCCAACCTTAAGTGTATGGATGGAAATTACAATGGACATTTACGAAATGGAGAAGATAACAGCATCTGTTAATCATAAATTGGAACAATTTTATTCATACTGAAAAAAATGGTTTAACTACATAACACCTCATAGGCCTGATTTTATTCTCACAAGTCAATGAATATGTTGCAAAAAAAATCACTCCCTACTCTGCATAATTTTCTTCTTTCGATTGTTCTTTCTTTCTTCTCCTTTCTGTAAGTGTATACCTCAGATAAATATTATGTGGAGATTTGTGACAAATATGATTATATGATATATGTGTAGAGTATCTGGAATACATCTTATGGAAATGTTTGTTTGATGATGAAATTCAATAAAAAATAAATTACAAAAAAATAAACTCCAGCTGCATTTTTCTGCCCATATCTGCAACTGATCCATATCATGCTGTATTCTCTGCCAGTCTTCTATACTATCCACAGCTGCACCAATCATCTGTAAACTGGCTAGCCCTCCCATCTACATTTTCATCCAGGTCATTTATATACATCACAAACAGCAAAGGTCCCAGCACAGATCCCTATGCAATATCACCAGTTACTGACCAGCTTGAGTAAATCGCTTCAGTCACCAGCCCCTGTCTTCAATGTGCAAGCCAGTGAGGCCTATGAGGGACTTTGTCAAACACCATACTAAAACACATTTAGAGAACATCTACTGCCCTATCTTCATCAGTCTCTCTTCTCACCTTGTCAAAAGTCTCAATCAAGTTGGTAAGACATGCACAAAGCTAAGCTGGCTCTCCCTGATTGGGCTATGAGTTTCCAAAAGCTCAAAATCCTACCTCTAAGAATTTTCTCCAACTATTTCTTTACAATTTATGTGAGACTCACTGGTCTATGGTTCCCAGGATTTCCCTTGTTCCTTTCTTAAACAGAGGTACGATATTAGCCACGCACCATCCTCTGGGACCTCAACTGTGGCTAGAGTTGACATGGAGATACTGGGTCAAGGCCCAGCAATCTCGTTTCTTGCCTCATTCAGTAACCTGGGTTAAGTCCAGGGGACTTATCCACCTTAATATTCATTGTTGTCTTCATTATGGAGGTATAGTGCAGAGCGCACCGTACACCAATGCAGGGTGCTCCACTGAACTTCAATAATAACTCTGTGTGTCCAGCCTGTGAACCCCTCCCATGTGGGAGCAGCTAACTGAATGGCCTAGGATTAGCCCATTAACTACCATTATATCTCCCTTCCTTGAAAAAAATGAAAAACTAGGTATGTGCTTCTTGTCTATAGAACTGCATTGAAATTATAGTCGCTGACATTGAGCGATTCAGTTCACTTTACCTATAGCATGTAACTTATGCACAATAAACATAAAAAAGAATTGCTAACATTAGAACTGTCTCTCTCTTTGTTTGCCTCCTTTTTTCTCCAATTCCCCTTTTTTGAGAACGATCTCGCTTGTCAGAGATTTGGGTGACACTCCTTTTCTCAGTTTTCTTTCTGTCCCCCAGGCCTGTGAACAACTTCTGCTGCTAAATATTGTTTAGCAAATCCAGCCTTGCAAAGAGGTTCAGCTTCTCAATGGCATGTCGTCCCAGTAACGGCGAGAAGAGATTCTGAACAACATAGGCATCCTCTTTTAACTGTTTCTCCTTTTTGCAGATGGAAGTAGTCAACATTCCTTTCACTCTGAGCTTATGGTTGCCTGACCCCATCACTTTCTTTGTTGGGTTTTCTTCACCAGTTTTGTGAACAGACGTTCAGGGTTGGCCGTACCATCTGTCTGTATTTATTTTGAATATCACTGCCTCATTTTGCAACTAAACTGTGGTACAGCAGCCTTGTCTATTTGAATCTAGGGCCCCAAGGAGAGCTCTCTCTTTGTCTGAATCATGGTCTTTTTTGACTTCCTGATGAACAGTTTTTGAGTGATACTGACTTACTTTTATAACAGCAGACTCTGTTTCATTGATGATATTTTCCTTTTTTGCTGGACAAAGCTCTTTGACGTAGAATGGAGACTTGCCGCATCTCCTGCAGTTGGACATTTTACCTGCTCTTTGTTTCAGTTGTTTGTTTTGTTTGAGCTGAGCTCTTATGTTACCTCTTTCTGACTGCATCTGTTTGTACCCTTCTTTTTGTACAGCATTTTGCTTTACCTCAGCATCATTATCGTGTCTGAGTTCTGGCTGTTGCTGAGGAACGTTCTCACTCTGCCTGACCATAGTAATAGCTTTATCTAATGTGAGACTTGCTTATAACTGAAGTGTCTCTGACAATTTGGTGTACTGTAGTCCAAAAACCAACCTGTCTCTAATGAGCTAATCTCTCAGAATTCCGTGTGCACAGTTGTCTGTCAGGGCACACAATGCTGTGATTAAGTCATTTACGCTTTCATCTGGCCTCTGTTTTCTGGAATTGAACATCTACTTAGGTAAGTAGATGTAGGTACTGTAGGTGTTTGTTTGTTTATTTATTATTTTATTTATTTGGACTATAGAAGTCTTATTTTTTCTCTCTCCATGAGAGTTTGACTGACTCCTCTGTTGTGTCTGTGTTTCTGTGCATTTTCCCAGGCTAGTGGCCATGGATTATTACAATGTATCCACTATGGGTGCACTCAAATGCATTGCCTAGCAACCCTGGATAGCTCTCAGCTCTGCCTATGTGCATACACTAGCAACTAGCATAGGCAGTATAGGTTGATCAGTCTCGGGATATTTTTCATAGACATATGCAAACAAGAGCAGTCCATCTTGTTGGGGATCTTCTTTGTGGTCCAAATTCATCGACAAACTTCTGACACCATGTTGTGTTCATTATGGAGGGACAGTGCAGAGAACACACCAGCACGCCAGCATGCAGGCTACTCAACTGAACTTTACTGATAACACTGCTTGTACAGTATGTGAATTCCTCCCCCCATGCGGGAGTGGCTAACTGAACGACACAGAAATAACACTACTAACTACCGCAACACTCATTAGGAGGCCCAACACTTCCTCCTCCTTGACTTCTAAAATATTTATACACTCATCACTGACCTCCTGGTCCTCCATGTCCTTTTCCTTGGTAAATACTGAAGCAAAGTACTCATTAAGGACTTCTTTAGTCTTGAAAACTCTCTCCCTAGTTTTCCTCTTACTCTTGTTGGACTGTATGTACAGAATGCCTTGAGATTCACCTGAATCCTATTTGCAAAGACTTTTCATGCCCCCCCTGGCTTTCCTAATTCCCTTCTTTAGCTCTTTACTTGGTTCTTTATACTCCTCATGTGCTCCGTTTGATCCTAACTTCTGAAGCTTTACATACTTCTCTTTTTTCTTCTTGACTAAATTCATCACCTCTCTGGACATCCAAGGTTCTCTAATCTTTCCATCCTTGTCCATCTTTCCAACATGAACATACCTTTCTTGTACTCTGTGCAGCTGATCTTTAAACACCCTCCACATGTCTGTTGTGTGTTTCCAATTAATGCTTCTTAGTTCCTGCCCAATGCCTTATAATTTGTCCCACTCCAACTTAAAACTCTCCCACAAGATCATACCTATCCTCGTCCATAGCTATCCTGAAAGTTAAGGAGTTGTTGCCTCTGTTCCCTAACTGCTCGCCCACTGAAAGGTCAGGCACCTGGCCAGGCTCATTACCCAACACCAGGTCCTCTTGTTGGACCATCCACATATTGATTTAATAAACCCTTCTGGATACACTTAACAAATTCAGCCCCATCTAAACCCCTTGCACTAAGAAGGCCTCAGTTTATATCAGGAAAGTTGAAAGTTAAATTGGTGGACCAATCAATTCGCAGAGAGAGAGCTTTGCACAGGTCATGGAGAAGAGTTTAAAAGAAGGGTGTTTTGCAGGGTTAGGCGCATTAGTGGTGGACCAATTGATTCGCAATTCATTAGCAGGAGCAAATAAGGATCAAAGCGGAGCGGCCATTGCGTGAGTGGACCAGTGGAGGAGTGGGAACTTCAGGCTTTGACTCAAGAGGTTCTGTGGGGAGGCACAGGTAAGTAGCAGGTGAGATTTTTGTAGTGGTTGAATAAAAAGTCACTAAATTACAACTAATTAAATAAAGTAGGGCTGATGCAGGATCAGGTGATGTGCTGTAGCTGCAAGATGTGGGGGCTGGTGGACACCATTGTGATTCCTGGTGACCACATCTGCAGCAAGCGTTGACCGCTCGAGGAACTCAGGCTCAAAGTTAATGACCTAGAATATGAACTTGGAACGTCGTGGCATATCAGGGAAGGGGAGAGTTACCTAGACTCTCTGTTTCAGGGGGTAGTCACACCCATTAGATTAGCTTCCTCTAGTTCTTTCTGTGGTCAGGGACAAAAGGGTGTGACTGTGAGTGTGGCGGGTAGTGGGATCCAAGAGACAGTGCTGGAGGAGGCCCAGCCCTTGAGCTTGTCCAACAGGCCTGAGATTTTTGCTCTCTGTGTGGATGGGAGTGGGGGCTGTAGGAAGGATGAGCAACCTAACTGTGGCACTGTAGTTCAGGGAGCCATTCAAGAGGGGGGAAAGAAGAGAAATGTAGTGGTAATTGGAGATAGTATAGTCAGGGGAATAGACAGTGTTCTCTGTTGCAAGGATAGAGCATCCTGAAGGCTGTGTTGCCTGCCTGGTACCCGGGTTTGGGACATCTTATCTGACTTGCAGAGGAATTTGCAGTGGGAGGAGAAAAATCCAATTGTCATGGTCCATGTGGGTACCAACGGCATAGGTAGAATGAGGAATGAGGTTCTGCTGATGGAATTTGAGCAGCTAAGGACTAAATTGAAGAGCAGAACCAAAAGGTGGTACATTTAGATTTCTACCTGAGCCACGTGCAAATTGGCAAGAAGATGAGAGAGTGAAATGCGTGGCTCAAAGATTGGTGTGGGAGAAGTGAGTTTGAATTCATGGGAAATTGTCATCAATATTAGGGAAGGAGGGAGCTGTACCAATGGGACAGACTCCACCTGAACCGTGATGGGACCTGGATCCTAGCAAATGACATAACTAGGGCTGTGGATAGGGCTTTAGCATGTGGGTTCAACAGATCAGAGAAGTATGGATAAAGTAAAAGAAAAGTGTGGATAAAGAAAAAGAAAAAGCAAGAGATAAAAAAAGAGAAAAGTAAGAGTGGAGTAAAGAAAAGTCAAGCGCAAAAGAGTAAAGGATTACAAGGTTTTAAAAGCACAGTGAGTGTAAGGGCACTTTATCTGAATGCCTGTAGTACTCAAAACAAAGTCAGTGAACTTGTGGCACAAATCAGTACAAAGGCATATGATTTAGTGGCGATTACAAAAACATGGTTGCAGGGTGGAGAGGATTGGGAATTAAATATCCAAGGATATCAGGGAATATGGAAGGATAGGCAGGAAGGTAAGGGAGGGGGGTAGCATTTTTAATTAAGGATGAGATCAGGGTGATAGTGAGAGATTATCTAAGATCTAAGGAATAGGGTGTTGAATCCATTTGGGTAGAGATTAGGAATAGTAAAGTAAAATAATCACTGGTGGGAGTTGTCTGTTGACCACCGAATAATAACATTACAGTGGCACAGGCAATAAAGAGAGAAATATCTGAGGCATGTAAAAATGGAACAGCAGTTATTGTGGGGGACTTTAACTTGCACATAGATTTGGTGAATCAAGTTGGTTGAGGCAGTCTTAAGGAGGACTTCATAGAACGCATCCATGATGGCTTTCTTGAACAGCATGTTACTGAACCTACAAGGGAACGTGTTATCTTAGATTTGGTCCTGTGCAATGAGACAGGTAAAATTAATGGTCTGAACTCGAGGGGGAGCAATATCCTTGCAGGTAGGTTTGCTAGCGTGGTTCAGGAGGGTTTAAACCAAGTTGCGAGGGGGATGGGACCCAGAGCGATAGAGCAGTGAAAGAAGTGATTGGAGTAAAGCCAGATCTAACATACAGAGAGGCTTTGAGGAAAGAGAAGCAGAATAAATGGTGTAAAGACAGTGAGGTAGAAGGGCTGAAATGTGTGTACCTCAATGCAAGAAGCATCAGGAACAAAGGTGATGAACTGAGAGCTTGGATACATACATGGAATTATGATGTAGTGGCCGTTACAGAGACTTGGCTGACACCAGGGCAGGAATGGATTCTCAATATTCCTGGATTTCAGTGCTTTAAAAGGGATAGAGAGGGCAGAAAAAGGGGAGGAGGGGTGGCATTACTGGTCAGGGATACTATTACAGCTACAGAAAGGGTGGGTAATGTAGCAGGATCCTCTGTTGAGTCAATATGGGTGGAAGTCAGGAACAGGAAGGGAGCAGTTACTCTACTGGGGGTACTCTATAGGCCCCCTGGTAGCAGCAGAGATACAGAGGAGCAGATTGGGAGGCAGATTTTGGAAAGGTGCAAAAATAACAGGGTTGTTATCATGGGTGACTTTAACTTCCCTAATATTGATTGGCACCTGATTAGTTCCAAGGGTTTAGATGGGGCAGAGTTTGTTAAGTGTGTCCAGGATGGATTCCTGTCACAGTATGTGGACAGGCCGACCGGGGAAATGCCATACTAGATCTAGTACTGGGTAATGAACCAGGTCAGGTCACAGATCTCTCAGTGGGTGAGCATCTGGGGGACAGTAACCACCACTCCCTGGCCTTTATAATTATCATGGAAAAGGATAGAACCAAAGAGGACAGGAAAATTTTTAATTGGGGAAAGGCAAATTATGAGGCTATAAGGCTAGAACTTGCGGGTGTGAATTGGGATGATATTTTTGCAGGGAAATGTACTATGGACATGTGGTCGATGTTTAGGGATCTCTTGCAGGATGTTGGGGATAAATTTGTCCCGGTGAGGAAGATAAAGAATGGTAGGGTGAAGGAACCATGGGTGACAAGTGAGGTGGAAAATCTAGTCAGGTGGAAGAAGGCAGCATACATGAGGTTTAGGAAGCAAGGATCAGATGGGTCTATTGAGGAATATAGGGAAGCAAGAAAGGAGCTTAAGAAGGGGCTGAGAAGAGAAAGAAGGGGGCATGAGAAGGCCTTGGTGAGTAGGGTAAAGGAAAACCCCAAGGCATTCTTCAATTATGTGAAGAAAAAAAGGATGACAGGAGTGAAGGTAGGACCCATTAGAGATAAAGGTGGGAAGATGTGCCTGGAGGCTGTGGAAGTGAGCCAGGTCCTCAATGAATACTTCTCTTCGGTATTCACCAATGAGGGGGAACTTGATGATGGTGAGGACAATATGAGTGAGGTTGGCGTTCTGGAGCATGTTGATATTAAGGGAGAGGAGGTGTTGGAGTTGTTAAAATACATTAGGATAGATAAGTCCCCGGGGCCTGACGGAATATTCCCCAGGCTGCTCCACAAGGCAAGAGAAGAGATTGCTGAGCCTCTGGCTAGGACCTTTATGTCCTCGTTGTCCACGGGAATGGTACCAGAGGATTGGAGGGAGGCGAATGTTGTTCCCTTGTTCAAAAAAGGTAGTAGGGATAGTCCGGGTAATTATAGACCAGTGAGCCTTACGTCTGTGGTGGGAAAGCTGTTGGAAAAGATTCTTAGAGATAGGATCTATAGGCATTTAGAGAATCATGGTCTGATCAGGGACAGTCAGCATGGCTTTGTGAAGGGCAGATCGCATCTAACAAGCCTGATAGAGTTCTTTGAGGAGGTGACCAGGCATATAGATGAGGGTAGTGCAGTGGATGTGATCTATATGGATTTTAGTAAGGCATTTGACAAGGTTCCACATGGTAGGCTTATTCAGAAAGCTAGAAGGCATGGGATCCAGGGAAGTTTGGCCAGGTGGATTCAGAATTGGCTTGCCTGCAGAAGGCAGAGGGTCGTGGTGGAGGGAGTACATTCAGATTGGAGGATTGTGACTAGTGGTGTCCCACAAGGATCGGTTCTGGGACCGCTACTTTTTGTGATTTTTATTAACGACCTGGATATGGGGGTAGAAGGGTGGGTTGGCAAGTTTGCAGACAACACAAAGGTTGGTGGTGTTGTAGATAGTGTAGAGGATTGTCAAAGATTGCAGAGAGACATTGATAGGATGCAGAAGTGGGCTGAGAAGTGGCAGATGGAGCTCAACCCGGAGAAGTGTGAGGTGGTACACTTTGGAAGGACAAACTCCAAGGCAGAGTACAAAGTAAATGGCAGGATACTTGGTAGTGTGGAGGAGCAGAGGGATCTCGGGGTACATGTCCACAGATCCCTGAAAGTTGCCTCACAGGTGGATAGGGTAGTTAAGAAAGCTTATGGGGTGTTAGCTTTCATAAGTTGAGGGATAGAGTTTAAGAGTCGTGATGTAATGATGCAGCTCTATAAAACTCTGGTTAGGCCACATTTGGAATACTGTGTCCACTTCTGGTCACCTCACTATAGGAAGGATGTGGAAGCATTGGAAAAGGTACAGAGGAGATTTACCAGGATGCTGCCTGGTTTAGAAAGTATGCATTATGATCAGAGATTAAGGGAGCTAGGGCGTTACTCTTTGGAGAGGAGGAGGATAAGAGGAGACATGATAGAGGTGTACAAGATAATAAGAGGAATAGATAGAGTGGATAGCCAGTGGCTCTTCCCCAGGGCACCACTGCTCAATGCAAGAGGACATGGCTTTAAGGTAAGGGGTGGGAAGTTCAAGGGGGATATTAGAGGAAGGTTTTTTACTCAGAGAGTGGTTGGTGTGTGGAATGCACTGCCTGAGTCAGTGGTGGAGGCAGATACACTAGTGAAGTTTAAGAGACTACTAGACAGGTGTATGGAGGAATCTAAGGTGGAGGCTTATATGGGAGGCAAGGTTTGAGGGTCGGCACAACATTGTGGGCCGAAGGGCCTGTACTGTGCTGTACTATTCTATGTTCTATGTTCTATGTTCTATGTAGTTAGGGATCCTCTTGGAAAGAGTAATCACAGTCATAGTCATAGTCATAGTCATACTTTATTGATCTCAAGGGAAATTCGTTTTCGTTACAGTTGCACCATAAATAATTAACTAGTAATAAAACCATACATAATTAAATAGTAATATGGTTTTATTACTATTTAATTATTTATGATTGAGTTTCTCATACAAATAGAGGGTGTAATAGTTTGGTCTAAAACCAGTGGATAATACCTAAACAACGGACATTATAATGGGATGAGGGAGGATTTGGCTAGTGTAGACTGGGAACACAGGCTATATGGTGGGATGGTTAAGGAACAGTGGAAGAATTTCAAATGAGGAGAGATTGAGTTGCCTGGGACTCTCTGGAATTCAGAAGAATGAGAGGGAATCTTATAGAAACATACAGAATTTTGAAAGGGATAGATAAAATAGAAGTAGGAAAGTTGTTTCCATTGGTAGGTGAGACTAGAACTAGGGGACATTGCCTCAAGATTCAGGGGGAGAAGATTTAGGACCGAGATGAGGAGAAACTGTTTTTCCCAGGGAGTGGTGAATCTGCCCAGGGAAACAGTTGAGGCTTCTTCACTAAGTATATTTAAGATACAGTTAGATAGACTTTTACATAGTAGGGGAATTAAGGGTTATGGAGAAAAGGCAGGTAGATGGAGCTGAATTTATGGACAGATCAGCCATGATCTTATTGAATGGCGGGGCAGGCTCGATGGGCCAGATTGCCTACTCCTGCTCCTAATGCTTATGTTCTTATGTTCTTCTAAAGAGATTTTCTGCGGTGCTCAACAAAAATATATTCCAGTTAAAAGCAAGGACAGTAAGGGTTGGGAGAGCCAGCCTTGGATAACTAAGGAAATAAAAGAAGGCATCAAGTCAAAAGCTTGTGCGTACAAAGTCACCAGCGTAATGGGAAACTGGAAGATTGGGAAAACTTTAAAAAGCAACAAAGAATTACGCATTTTAATTCCATATCCCATTCCCATTCTGATATGTCTGTCCATGGCCTCCTCTACTGTCAAGCCACAATCATGTTGGAAGAACAACAGCTTATATTCTGTCTGGGTAGCCTCCAACCTGATGGCGTGAACATTGACTTCTCTAACTTCCATTAATGCCCCTCCTCCCATTCTTACCCCATCCCTTATTAATTAATTAATTAATTAATTTTTATTTTTTTTTCCTTTTTTTTCGCTCTTTCTTGACTCTCTCTGTCCCTCTCACAATAACTTCTTGCCTGCTCTCCATCTTCCTCTGGGCTCCCCTCCCCCTTTCTTTCTCCCCAGGCCTCCCGTCCCTTGATCCTCTCCCTTCTCCAGTCTCGTATCCCTTTTACCAATCAACTTTCCAGCTCTTAGCTTCATCCCTCCCCCTCCTGTCTTCTCCTATCATTTCAGATCTCCCCCTCCCACTCTCACTTTCAAATCTCTTACTTCTTCTTCTTTCTTCTTTCAGTTAGTCCTGATGAAGGGTCTCAGCCGGAAACGTCGACTGTACCTCTTCCTATAGATGCTGCCTGGCCTGCTGCGTTCACCAGCATTTTGTGTGTGTTGCGAAGAACCACCAAGTGAACAATAAATAAAGGCAAGCTAGATTATGAAAATAAACTAGCACAAAATATAAAAATGGATAGTAAAAATTTTTATAATTATATAGTGGAAAAGGGTAGCCAAAGTGAATGTAGGCCTCTTGGAGGACGAGAAAGGGGAATTGATAATGAGTAATGAGGAGATGGCAGAGGCTTTGAATGACTATTTTGTGTCAGACATCACTGTGGAGGAAAAGTCCAACATGCCAAAGAGAGATGTGATGGGAGGTGAGGACGTCGATACAATAGCTATCAGTAAAGAGGTAGTGCTGAGCAAACTTGTGGGCCTGAAGATAGATGAGCCCCCTGGTCCTGATGGAATGCATCCCAGGGTACTGAAAGAAATGGCAGAAGTTATAGAGGCTTTGGTGATAATTTACCAAAATCCTCTGGGCTCTGGGCAGGACCTGGCGGATTGGAAGAAGGCGAATGTCACACCACTGTTCAAAAAAGGATGTAGGCAAAAGGCAGGTAACTATAGACCACTTAGTTTAACACCTGTAGTTGGGGAAATGCTTGAAGCCATCTTTAAAGAAGAAATAGGAAAGCATCTGGAAAGAAATGGATCCATCAGGTAGATGCAGCATGGATTCAGCAAAGACAGGTCCTGTTTGACAAACTTACTGGAGTTCTTTGAGGATATAATGAGCGCAGTGGATAGAGGGAAGCAGGTGGATGTTACTTACTTGGATTTCCGGAAAGTGTTCGATAAGGTGCCACATAAAAGGCTTATTCATAAGATAAGGATGCATAGAGTTGGGGGTGATGTATTAATTGAGGAATGATTAATAGAAAGCAGAGAGTCGGGGTACATGGGTGTTACTCTCTTTGGCAATCAGTGGTGAGTGGTGTGCTGCAGGGGTCAGTGCTGGGCCCACAATCTGGAAGAGAGGATTGAGTGTAGTGTATCTAAGTTTGCTGATGACACTAAATTGAGTGGAAAAGCAAATTGTGCTGAAGATACAGAGAGTCTGCAGAGAGATATAGATAGGTTAAATGAGTGAGCCAGGGTCTGGCAGATGGAATACAATGTTGGTAGATGCGAGGTTATCCACTTTGGAAGGAAAAATAGAAGAGCAGATTATTATTTAAATGTAAAAATTTCAGCCTGCTGCTGTGCAGAGGGACTTGGGAGTGCTTGTGCATGAATGACAAAAGTTTGGTTTGCAAGAGCAGCAGGCTATCAAGAAAGAAAATGGAATGCTGGCCTTCATTGCTAATGGGATTGAATTTAAGAGCAGGGAGGTTGTGCTGCAACTGTACAGGGTACTGGTGAGGCCGCACCTGGAGCTCTGCCTGCACTTCTGGTCTCCTTACTTGAGGAAGGATGTACTGGCTTTAGAGGCGGTGCAGAGGAGGTTCACCAGGTTGATTCCAGAGATGAGGGGTTAGTCTATGAGGAGAGATTGAGTTGCCTGAGACTGTACTCGCTGGAATTCTGAAGAATGAGAGGTGATCTTATAGAAACAAAATTATGAAAGGGATAGATAAGGTAGAGGCAGGAAAGTTGTTTCCACTGGTAGGTGAGACTAGAACTAGGGGACATAACCTCAAGATTCAGGGGAGTAGATTTAGGATGGAGAAGAGGAAGAACTACTTTTCCCAGAGGGTGGTGAATCTGTGGAATTCTCTGCCCAATGAAACAGTGGAGACTACCTCAGTAAGTATATTTAAGACAAATTTGGATAGATTTTTGCATAGTAGGGGAATGGGAAGTAGGGGTTATGGGGAAAATGCAGATAGGTGGAGATGAGTCCATAGCCAGATCAGCCATGATCTTATTGAATGGCAGGGCAGGCTTGATGGGCCAGATGGCCAACTCCTGCTCCTATTACTTATGTTCTTATTCCCCATGACAACAACCCTATCATTTTTACACATTTTCTTAATCTGTTTACATACAGTATCTGTTCCTCAATGTCCCGGTGGCTACTGGGGGCTCTGGAGTACAATGCCATCAGGGTGATTGCACCCCTCCTATTGCTGGGTTCCACACAAATACACACAGTGTCTGATATCTCCGTTCTGCCTCCCTGAGTGCAGCTGTGATATCGTCCCTGATTATTCCTGCAACTCTCCCTGACCGGCTCCTTTATCTCCTCCATCGTTTCCGGTACATTAATCACCCATCCCTGCCCCTCTCTCAACCACGCTTTTGTAATGGACACAACCTCATAGTTACATGTACTGATCCATACTTTAAGTTCATCACCTTTACCTATAATACTCTGAGCATTAAAATACACGCACATCAAGCTATCTGACCCATCATATCTGTTACTTTGATTTTGCTTTCAATACTTTCCCTGACATCTACCCTCCTGTCTGATCCCTCATTTACTGAACTGGTGTTCCAACTCCCAGACCCTGCAAAACTAGCTTAAACTATCCCGAGTAGCATTAGCAAACCTCCTGGCCAGGATATTGTTTCCCCTTCTGTTCAGTTGCAACACAGACTGCTTGTACAGGTCACTCCTTCCCCAGAAACGATTCCAATGATGCAAGAACTTAAAACCCTGTCCCCTGCACCATCTTCTCAGCTACTCAGTCATCTGCGCTATCACCCCATTCCTACCTGCACAAGCTCAGGGCACTGGGAGTAATCTGGAGATTACGACCTTGGAGGTCCTTCTCTTTAGCCTCTTTCCTAAAGCTCTACTCATTACATGGGACCTCTTCCCCTTTACTGCCTATGTCATTGGTGCCAACATGCATCATGACCTTGGGCTATTCACATCCCTTCTTGAGAATGTCCTGCAGCCATTCTGCTGCACCATGGACCCTAGCAGCCAGGAGACAACACACCATTCTATTGTCTATTTTGTGGCTACAGAATCTCCATATGTCCCCCTAACTATTAAGATCCCTGTAACTACCACACTGCCTGACTTTACCATTCCCTGCCGAGCCTCAGAGCTGGCCACAGTGCCACTAGCTTGGCTACTGCTATAACCATATAACATAACATATAACAATTACAGCACAGAAACAGGCCATCTCGGCCCTTCCAGTCTGTGCCAAACGCTTACTCTCACCTAGTCCCACCGACCTGCACTCAGCCCATAACCCTCTGTTCCTTTCCTGTCCATATATCTATTCAATTTAACTTTAAATGACAACATCGAACCTGCCTCAACCACTTCTGCTGGAAGCTCATTCCACATAGCTACCACTCTCTGAGTAAAGAAGTTCCCCCCCATGTTACCCCTAAACTTTTGCCCTTTAACTCTCAACTCATGTCCTCTTGTTTGAATCTCCCCCACTCTCAATGGAAAAACCCTATCCACGTCAACTCTATCTATCCCTCTCATAATTTTAAATACCTCTATCAAGTCCCCCTCAACCTTCTACGCTCCAAAGAATAAAGACCCAACTTGTTCAACCTTTCTCTGTAACTTAGGTGATGAAACCCAGGTAACATTCTAGTAACACACATAAAAGTTGCTGGTGAACGCAGCAGGCCAGGCAGCATCTCTAGGAAGAGGTACAGTCGACGTTTCAGGCCGAGACCCTGGGTCAGGACTAACTGAAGGAAGAGCTAGTAAGGGATTTGAAAGTAGGAGGGGGAGGGGGAGATCCAAAATGATAGGAGGAGGGGGAGGGATGGAGCCAAGAGCTGGGAAGTTGATCAGCAAAAGGGATATGAGAGGATCATGGGACAGGAGGCCCAGGGAGAAGGAAAAGGCGGGGGGGGGGGAACCCAGACGATGGGCAAGGGGTATAGTCAGAGGGACAGAGGGAGAAAAAGGAGAGAGAGAGAAAGAATGTGTGTATAAAAAAAAAGTAACAGATGCGGTACCCCATCTGTTATTTATTTTTATACACACTTTCTTTCTCTCACTCTCCTTTTTCTCCCTCTGTCCCCTGAATATACCCCTTGCCCATCCTCTGGGTTCCCCCCCACTTGTCTTTCTCCCCGGGCCTCCTGTCCCATGATCCTCTCGTATCCCCTTTTGCCTAAAACCTGTCCAGCTCTTGGCTCCATCCCTCCCCCTCCTGTCTTCTCCTATCATTTTGGATCTCCCCCTCCCCCTCCCACTTTCAAATCCCTTACTCACTCTTCCTTCAGTTAGCCCTGACGAAGGGTCTCGGCCTGAAACGTCGACTGCACCTCTTCCTAGAGATGCTGCCTGGCTTGCTGCGTTCACCAGCAACTTTTATGTGTGTTGTTTGAATTTCCAGCATCTGCAGAATTCCTGTTGTTAACATTCTAGTAAACCTTCTCTGTACTCTCTCTATTTTGTTGATATCGTTCCTATAATTTGGTGACCAAAAGTGTACACAATACTACAAATTTGGCCTCATCAATGCCTTGTACAATTTCAATATTATATCCCAACTCCTATACTCAATGCTCTGATTTATAAAGGCCAGCACACCAAAAGCTTTCTTCACCACCCTATCCACATGAGATTCCACCTTCAGGGAACTATGCACCATTATTCCTAGATCCCTCTGTCCTACTGCATTCTTCAATGCCCTGCCATTTACCATGTATGTCCTATTTTGATTAGCCCTACCAAAGTGTAGCACCTCACATTTATCAGCATTAAACTCCATCTGCCATCTTTTAGCCCACTCTTCTAACTGGCCTAAATCTCTCTGCAAGCTTTGAAAACCTACTTCATTATCCACAACTCCACCTATCTTAGTATCATCTGCATACTTACTCATCCAATTTACCACCCCATCATCCCCCACAGCAGTATCCAAAGACGTATACTTGTTGCTGTTTAGATACACTGTCTGTTCCCCAATGTCCTAGTGACTACTGGAGGCTCTGTAATACAATTCCATCAGTGTGTTGGAATGGCCACAAGGGGACCCTGCACTGACTTCTTAATTCCTTTACCTCTCCTGGTGGTCACCTATCTACTGTCTGAAGCCTGTACTCTGGGTATGACCATCTCTTCAAAAGCCTCACATATAATGTCTTCAGCCTCTCAGATGATCCTAAGCATATCCAACTCCAGCTCAAACTCCTTGACTCATTTGTTCAGGAGCTGAAGTTGCATGCACATCCTGCAGATGTAGTCATCAGGGAAACCGTTAGATAACCTGAATTCCCCCAATTGACAGGAGGAGCATTCTATCCTGACAACTCTGTACTTAAAAAAGGGCTTACTTCTTCTTATCTGTGCCTCCATCTATTCACATCAAAGCCTTCCCCCTCTGTCACAGGCATGATCCAACAATGGCCACTCTACTTGACCCTGCCTGCCTATTATTTGGTGCTGAGTTTAGGCCTCTGATGCCTATGCAGCTGAAAAAAGACTAGCCTTGCCTGAATCTGCCCCTTTTCTAGTTTCCTTCTCTCTCTCCCTTGACCTTCAGTAAGCATCTGACACTAACTGCGCCAGCGCACCGGAAAAAGACCTGCCTTAACCAAATCACCTCCTACTATACTCTCCCTCGCTCTCACTCTTGATATTTGGTAGTTCCTGACACTGACACTTACCATGCATGAGCTGCCAAAACAGACATGATTCTGGTCACTGCACTGCAGGAAGGAAATGGTCCTGGTCACTGCACTGTAAGAAGGAGGGAGATGATTTTGGTCACCACACTGTAGGAAGGACATGATCCTGGTCACCGCACTTCAGGAAGGAGGGAGGTGATTCTGGTCACCGCACTGTAGGAGAGAAATGATCCTGGTCTCGGCACTGTAGGAAGGACATGATTCTGGTCACCACACTGTAGGAAGGAGGGAGGTGATTCTGGTCACTGCACGGTAAGAAGGAGAGAGATGATTCTGGTCACCACACTGTAGGAAGGAGGGAGATGATTCTGGTCACCACACTGTAGGAAGGAGAGAGATGATTCTGGTCACCAAACTGTAGGAAGGACATGATTCTGGTCACCACACGGCAGGAAGAAGGGAGGTGATTCTGGTCACTGCACGGGAGGAAGGAGGGAGATGATTCTGGTCACCACACTGTAGGAAGGAGAGAGATGATTCTGGTCACCACATTGTAGGAAGGACATGATTCTGGTCATCACAGTGTAGGAAGGCGGGAGGTGATTCTGGTCACCACACTGTAGGAAGGAGGGAGGTGATTCTGGTCACTGCACGGTAAGAAGGAGAGAGATGATTCTGGTCACCACACTGTAGGAAGGAGGGAGATGATTCTGGTCACCACACTGTAGGAAGGAGAGAGATGATTCTGGTCACCAAACTGTAGGAAGGACATGATTCTGGACACCACACGGCAGGAAGAAGGGAGGTGATTCTGGTCACTGCACGGTAGGAAGGAGGGAGATGATTCTGGTCACCACACTGTAGGAAGGAGAGAGATGATTCTGGTCACCACATTGTAGGAAGGACATGATTCTGGTCATCACAGTGTAGGAAGGAGGGAGATGATTCTGGTCACCACACTGTAGGAAGGAGAGAGATGATTCTGGTCACCACATTGTAGGAAGGACATGATCCTGGTCACCACAGTGTAGGAAGGACATGATCCTGGTCACCACACTGTAGGAAGGCGGGAGATGATTCTGGTCACCACACTGTAGGAAGGAGGGAGATGATTCTGGTCACCACACTGTAGGAAGGAGGGAAGTGATTCTGGTCACCGCACGGTAGGAAGGAGGGAGATGATTCTGGTCACCGCACTGTAGGAAGGAGGGAGATGATTCTGGTCACCACACTGTAGGAAGGAGGGAGGTGATTCAGGTCACCGCACTGTAGGAAGGAGGGAGGTGATTCTGGTCACCGCACGGTAGGAAGGAGGGAGATGATTCTGGTCATCACACGGTAGGAAGGAGGGAGATGATTCTGGTCACCGCACGGTAGGAAGGAGGGAGATGATTCTGGTCACCACACTGTAGGAAGGAGGGAGATGATTCTGGTCACCACACTGTAGGAAGGAGGGAGGTGATTCTGGTCACCACACTGTAGTAAGGAGGGAGGTGATTCTGGTCGCCGCACGGTAGGAAGGAGGGAGAGGATTCTGGTCACCACACTGTAGGAAGGAGGGAGATGATACTGGTCACCACACTGTAGGAAGGAGTGAGATGATTCTGGTCACCACACTGGAGGAAGGACATGATCCTGGTCACCACAGTATAGGAAGGACATGATCCTGGTCACCACACTGTAGGAAGGAGTGAGATGATTCTGGTCATCACACTGTAGGAAGGACATGATTCTGGTCATCACAGTGTAGGAAGGCGGGAGGTGATTCTGGTCACCACACTGTAGGAAGGAGAGAGATGATTCTGGTCAACACACTGTAGGAAGGACATGATCCTGGACACCACAGTGTAGGAAGGAGGGAGGTGATTCTGGTCATCACACTGTAGGAAAGAGGGACATGATTCTGGTCACCACACTGTAGGAAGGAGGGAGATGATTCTGGTCACCACACTGTAGGAAGGAGGGAGGTGATTCTGGTCACCACACTGTAGGAAGGACATGATTCTGGTCATCACAGCGTAGGAAGGCGGGAGGTGACTCTGGTCACCACACTGTAGGAAGGAGGGAGATGATTCTGGTCACCGCACTGTAGGAAGGAGGGAGGTGATTCTGGTCACCGCAAGGTAGGAAGGAGGGAGATGATTCTGGTCACCACACTGTAGGAAGGAGGGAGATGATTCTGGTCACCACACTGTAGGAAGGAGTGAGATGATTCTGGTCACCACGCTGTAGGAAGGACATGATCCTGGTCACCACAGTGTAGGAAGGACATGATCCTGGTCACCACACTGTAGGAAGACGGGAGATGATTCTGGTCACCACACTGTAGGAAGGAGAGAGATGTTTCTGGTCATCACACTGTAGGAAGGACATGATTCTGGTCATCACAGTGTAGGAAGGCGGGAGGTGATTCTGGTCACCACACTGTAGGAAGGAGGGAGATGATTCTGGTCACCACACTGTAGGAAGGAGTGAGATGATTCTGGTCACCACGCTGTAGGAAGGACATGATCCTGGTCACCACAGTGTAGGAAGGACATGATCATGGTCACCACACTGTAGGAAGACGGGAGATGATTCTGGTCACCACACTGTAGGAAGGAGAGGGATGTTTCTGGTCACCACACTGTAGGAAGGACATGATTCTGGTCATCACAGCGTAGAAAGGCGGGAGGTGATTCTGGTCACCACACTGTAGGAAGGAGGGAGATGATTCTGGTCACCACACAGTAGGAAGGAGGGAGGTGATTCTGGTCAACACACAGTAGGAAGGAGGGAGATGATTCTGGTCACCACACTGTAGGAAGGAGGGAGGTGATTCTGGTCACCGAACGGTAGAAAGGAGGGAGATGATTCTGGTCACCACACTGTAGGAAGGAGGGAGATGATTCTGGTCACCACACTGTAGGAAGGAGGGAGGTGATTCTGGTCACCACACTGTAGGAAGGAGGGAGATGATTCTGATCACCACACTGTAGGAAGGAGGGAGGTGATTCTGGTCACCGCACGGTAGGAAGGAGGGAGATGATTCTGGTCACCACACTGTAGGAAGGAGGGAGATAATTCTGGTCACCACACTGTAGGAAGGACATGATCCTGGTCACCACAGTGTAGGAAGGACATGCTCCTGGTCATCACACTGTAGGAAGCTGCGAGATGATTCTGGTCACCACACTGTAGGAAGGAGGGAGATGATACTGGTCACCACACTGTAGGAAGGAGGGAGGTGATTCTGTTCACCACACTGTAGGAAGGACATGATTCTGGTCATCACAGCGTAGGAAGGCGGGAGGTGATGCTGGTCACCACACTGTAGGAAGGAGGGAGATGATTCTTGTCACCACACTGTAGGAAGGAGGGAGATGATCCTGGTCACCACACTGTAGGAAGGAGAGAGATGATTCTGGTCACCAAACAATAGGAAGGACATGATTCTGGTCACCACACGGCAGGAAGAAGGGAGGTGATTCTGGTCACTGCACGGTAGGAAGGAGGGAGATGATTCTGGTCACCACACTGTAGGAAGGAGAGAGATGATTCTGGTCACCACATTGTAGGAAGGACATGATTCTGGTCATCACAGTGTAGGAAGGCGGGAGGTGATCCTGGTCACCACACTGTAGGAAGGAGGGAGATGATTCTGGTCACCACACTGTAGGAAGGAGTGAGATGATTCTGGTCACCACACTGTAGGAAGGACATGATCCTGGTCACCACAGTGTAGGAAGGACATGATCCTGGTCACCACACTGTAGGAAGGCGGGAGATGATTCTGGTCACCACACTGTAGGAAGGAGGGAGATGATTCTGGTCACCACACAGTAGGAAGGAGGGAGGTGATTCTGCTCTCCACACTGTAGGAAGGAGGGAGATGATTCTGGTCACCACACTGTAGGAAGGAGGGAGGTGAATCTGGTCACCGCACGGTAGGAAGGAGGGTGATGATTCTGGTCACCACACTGTAGGAAGGAGGGAGATGATTCTGGTTACCACACTGTAGGAAGGATATGATCCTGGTCACCACAGTGTAGGAAGGACATGCTCCTGGTCATCACACTGTAGGAAGGAGGGAGGTGATTCTGGTCACCACACTGTAGGAAGGAGGGAGATGATTCTGGTCACCGCACTGTAGGAAGGAGGGAGGTGATTCTGGTAACCGCACGGTAGGAAGGAGGGAGATGATTCTGGTCATCACACGGTAGGAAGGAGGGAGATGATTCTGGTCACCGCACGGTAGGAAGGAGGGAGATGATTCTGGTCACCACACTGTAGGAAGGAGGGAGATGATTCTGGTCACCACACTGTAGGAAGGAGGGAGGTGAGTCTGGTCACGACACTGTAGGAAGGAGGGAGATGATTCTGGTCACCACACTGTAGGAAGGAGGGAGATGATACTGGTCACCACACTGTAGGAAGGGGTGAGATGATTCTGGTCACCACACTGGAGGAAGGACATGATCCTGGTCACCACAGTATAGGAAGGATATGATCCTGGTCACCACACTGTAGGAAGGAGTGAGATGATTCTGGTCATCACACTGTAGGAAGGACATGATTCTGGTCATCACAGTGTAGGAAGGCGGGAGGTGATTCTGGTCACCACACTGTAGGAAGGAGAGAGATGATTCTGGTCACCACACTGTAGGAAGGAGGGAGGTGATTCTGGTAACCACACTGTAGGAAGGACATGATTCTGGTAATCACAGCGTAGGAAGGCGGGAGGTGATTCTGGTCACCACACTGTAGGAAGGAGGGAGATGATTCTGGTCACCACACTGTAGGAAGGAGGGAGATGATTCTGGTCACCACACTGTAGGAAGGAGGGAGGTGATTCTGGTCACCACACTGTAGGAAGGACATGATTCTGGTCATCACAGCGTAGGAAGGCGGGAGGTGATTCTGGTCACCACACTGTAGGAAGGAGGGAGATGATTCTGGTCACCGCACTGTAGGAAGGAGGGAGGTGATTCTGGTCACCGCAAGGTAGGAAGGAGGGAGATGATTCTGGTCACCACACTGTAGGAAGGAGGGAGATGATTCTGGTCACCACACTGTAGGAAGGAGTGAGATGATTCTGGTCACCACGCTGTAGGAAGGACATGATCCTGGTCACCACAGTGTAGGAAGGACATGATCCTGGTCACCACACTGTAGGAAGACGGGAGATGATTCTGGTCACCACACTGTAGGAAGGAGAGAGATGTTTCTGGTCATCACACTGTAGGAAGGACATGATTCTGGTCATCACAGTGTAGGAAGGACATGATCCTGGTCACCACACTGTAGGAAGACGGGAGATGATTCTGGTCACCACATTGTAGGAAGGAGAGAGATGTTTCTGGTCATCACACTGTAGGAAGGACATGATTCTGGTCATCACAGTGTAGGAAGGCGGGAGGTGATTCTGGTCACCACACTGTAGGAAGGAGTGAGATGATTCTGGTCACCACGCTGTAGGAAGGACATGATCCTGGTCACCACAGTGTAGGAAGGACATGATCCTGGTCACCACACTGTAGGAAGACGGGAGATGATTCTGGTCACCACACTGTAGGAAGGAGAGAGATGTTTCTGGTCATCACACTGTAGGAAGGACATGATTCTGGTCATCACAGTGTAGGAAGGCGGGAGGTGGTTCTGGTCACCACACTGTAGGAAGGAGGGAGATGATTCTGGTCACCACACTGTAGGACGGAGTGAGATGATTCTGGTCACCACGCTGTAGGAAGGACATGATCCTGGTCACCACAGTGTAGGAAGGACATGATCCTGGTCACCACACTGTAGGAAGACGGGAGATGATTCTGGTGACCACACTGTGGGAAGGAGAGAGATGTTTCTGGTCACCACACTGTAGGAAGGACATGATTCTGGTCATCACAGCGTAGAAAGGCGGGAGGTGATTCTGCTCACCACACTGTAGGAAGGAGGGAGATGATTCTGGTCACCACACTGTAGGAAGGAGGGAGGTGATTCTGGTCAACACACAGTAGGAAGGAGGGAGATGATTCTGGTCACCACACTGTAGGAAGGAGGGAGGTGATTCTGGTCACCGAACGGTAGGAAGGAGGGAGATGATTCTGGTCACCACACTGTAGGAAGGAGGGAGATGATTCTGGTCACCACACTGTAGGAAGGAGGGAGGTGATTCTGGTCACCACACTGTAGGAAGGAGGGAGATGATTCTGATCACCACACTGTAGGAAGGAGGGAGGTGATTCTGGTCACCGCACGGTAGGAAGGAGGGAGATGATTCTGGTCACCACACTGTAGGAAGGAGGGAGATAATTCTGGTCACCACACTGTAGGAAGGACATGATCCTGGTCACCACAGTGTAGGAAGGACATGCTCCTGGTCATCACACTGTAGGAAGCTGCGAGATGATTCTGGTCACCACACTGTTGGAAGGAGGGAGATGATACTGGTCACCACACTGTAGGAAGGAGGGAGGTGATTCTGTTCACCACACTGTAGGAAGGACATGATTCTGGTCATCACAGCGTAGGAAGGCGGGAGGTGATTCTGGTCACCACACTGTAGGAAGGAGGGAGATGATTCTTGTCACCACACTGTAGGAAGGAGGGAGATGATTCTGGTCACCACACTGTAGGAAGGAGAGAGATGATTCTGGTCACCAAACTGTAGGAAGCACATGATTCTGGTCACCACACGGCAGGAAGAAGGGAGGTGATTCTGGTCACTGCACGGTAGGAAGGAGGGAGATGATTCTGGTCACCACACTGTAGGAAGGAGAGAGACGATTCTGGTCACCACATTGTAGGAAGGACATGATTCTGGTCATCACAGTGTAGGAAGGCGGGAGGTGATTCTGGTCACCACACTGTAGGAAGGAGGGAGATGATTCTGGTCACCACACTGTAGGAAGGAGTGAGATGATTCTGGTCACCACACTGTAGGAAGGACATGATCCTGGTCACCACAGTGTAGGAAGGACATGATCCTGGTCACCACACTGTAGGAAGGCGGGAGATGATTCTGGTCACCACACTGTAGGAAGGAGGGAGATGATTCTGGTCACCACACTGTAGGAAGGAGGGAGGTGATTCTGGTCTCCACACTGTAGGAAGGAGGGAGATGATTCTGGTAACCACACTGTAGGAAGGAGGGAGGTGAATCTGGTCACCGCACGGTAGGAAGGAGGGAGATGATTCTGGTCACCACACTGTAGGAAGGAGGGAGATGATTCTGGTCACCACAGTGTAGGAAGGACATGATCCTGGTCACCACAGTGTAGGAAGGACATGCTCCTGGTCATCACACTGTAGGAAGGAGGGAGGTGATTCTGGTCACCACACTGTAGGAAGGAGGGAGATGATTCTGGTCACCGCACTGTAGGAAGGAGGGAGGTGATTCTGGTCACCGCACGGTAGGAAGGAGGGAGATGATTCTGGTCATCACACGGTAGGAAGGAGGGAGATGATTCTGGTCACCGCACGGTAGGAAGGAGGGAGATGATTCTGGTCACCACACTGTAGGAAGGAGGGAGATGATTCTGGTCACCACACTGTAGGAAGGCGGGAGGTGATTCTGGTCACCACACTGTAGGAAGGAAGGAGATGATTCTGGTCACCACACTGTAGTAAGGAGGGAGGTGATTCTGGTCGCCGCACGGTAGGAAGGAGGGAGAGGATTCTGGTCACCACACTGTAGGAAGGAGGGAGATGATACTGGTCACCACACTGTAGGAAGGGGTGAGATGATTCTGGTCACCACACTGGAGGAAGGACATGATCCTGGTCACCACAGTATAGGAAGGACATGATCCTGGTCACCACACTGTAGGAAGGAGTGAGATGATTCTGGTCATCACACTGTAGGAAGGACATGATTCTGGTCATCACAGTGTAGGAAGGCGGGAGGTGATTCTGGTCATCACAGCGTAGGAAGGCGGGAGGTGATTCTGGTCATCACACTGCAGGAAGCAGGGAGATGATTCTGGTCACCACACTGTAGGAAGGAGGGAGGTGATTCTGGTCACCACACTGTAGGAAGGACATGATTCTGGTAATCACAGCGTAGGAAGGCGGGAGGTGATTCTGGTCACCACACTGTTGGAAGGAGGGAGATGATTCTGGTCACCACACTGTAGGAAGGAGGGAGGTGATTCTGGTCACCACACTGTAGGAAAGAGGGAGATGATTCTGGTCACCACACTGTAGGAAGGAGGGAGGTGATTCTGGTCACCGCACAGTAGGAAGGAGGGAGACGATTCTGGTCACCACACTGTAGGAAGGAGGGAGATGATTCTGGTCACCACACTGTAGGAAGGAGGGAGGTGATTCTGGTCACCACACTGTAGGAAGGACATGATTCTGGTCATCACAGCGTAGGAAGGCGGGAGGTGATTCTGGTCACCACACTGTAGGAAGGAGGGAGATGATTCTGGTCACCGCACTGTAGGAAGGAGGGAGGTGATTCTGGTCACCGCAAGGTAGGAAGGAGGGAGAGGATTCTGGTCACCACACTGTAGGAAGGAGTGAGATGATTCAGGTCACCACGCTGTAGGAAGGACATGATCCTGGTCACCACAGTGTAGGAAGGACATGATCCTGGTCACCACACTGTAGGAAGACGGGAGATGATTCTGGTCACCACACTGTAGGAAGGAGAGAGATGTTTCTGGTCATCACACTGTAGGAAGGACATGATTCTGGTCATCACAGTGTAGGAAGGCGGGAGGTGATTCTGGTCACCACACTGTAGGAAGGAGGGAGATGATTCTGGTCACCACACTGTAGGAAGGAGTGAGATGATTCTGGTCACCACGCTGTAGGAAGGACATGATCCTGGTCACCACAGTGTAGGAAGGACATGATCCTGGTCACCACACTGTAGGAAGACGGGAGATGATTCTGGTCACCACACTGTAGGAAGGAGAGAGATGTTTCTGGTCACCACACTGTAGGAAGGACATGATTCTGGTCATCACAGCGTAGAAAGGCGGGAGGTGATTCTGGTCACCACACTGTAGGAAGGAGGGAGGTGATTCTGGTCACCACACTGTAGGAAGGAGGGAGGTGATTCTGGTCATCACACTGCAGGAAGCAGGGAGATGATTCTGGTCACCACACTGTAGGAAGGAGGGAGGTGATTCTGGTCACCACACTATAGGAAGGACATGATCCTGGTCACCACAGTGTAGGAAGGACATGATCCTGGTCACCACACTGTAGGAAGACGGGAGATGATTCTGGTCATCACACTGTAGGAAGGAGAGAGATGTTTCTGGTCATCACACTGTAGGAAGGACATGATTCTGGTCATCACAGTGTAGGAAGGCGGGAGGTGGTTCTGGTCACCACACTGTAGGAAGGAGGGAGATGATTCTGGTCACCACACTGTAGGACGGAGTGAGATGATTCTGGTCACCACGCTGTAGGAAGGACATGATCCTGGTCACCACAGTGTAGGAAGGACATGATCCTGGTCACCACACTGTAGGAAGACGGGAGATGATTCTGGTGACCACACTGTAGGAAGGAGAGAGATGTTTCTGGTCACCACACTGTAGGAAGGACATGATTCTGGTCATCACAGCGTAGAAAGGCGGGAGGTGATTCTGGTCACCACACTGTAGGAAGGAGGGAGATGATTCTGGTCACCACACAGTAGGAAGGAGGGAGGTGATTCTGGTCAACACACAGTAGGAAGGAGGGAGATGATTCTGGTCACCACACTGTAGGAAGGAGGGAGGTGATTCTGGTCACCGAACAGTAGGAAGGAGGGAGATGATTCTGGTCACCACACTGTAGGAAGGAGGAAGATGATTCTGGTCACCACACTGTAGGAAGGAGGGAGGTGATTCTGGTCACCGCACGGTAGGAAGGAGGGAGATGATTCTGGTCACCACACTGTAGGAAGGAGGGAGATAATTCTGGTCACCACACTGTAGGAAGGACATGATCCTGGTCACCACAGTGTAGGAAGGACATGCTCCTGGTCATCACACTGTAGGAAGCTGCGAGATGATTCTGGTCACCACACTGTAGGAAGGAGGGAGATGATACTGGTCACCACACTGTAGGAAGGAGGGAGGTGATTCTGTTCACCACACTGTAGGAAGGACATGATTCTGGTCATCACAGCGTAGGAAGGCGGGAGGTGATTCTGGTCACCACACTGTAGGAAGGAGGGAGATGATTCTTGTCACCACACTGTAGGAAGGAGGGAGATGATTCTGGTCACCACACTGTAGGAAGGAGAGAGATGATTCTGGTCACCAAACTGTAGGAAGGACATGATTCTGGTCACCACACGGCAGGAAGAAGGGAGGTGATTCTGGTCACTGCACGGTAGGAAGGAGGGAGATGATTCTGGTCACCACACTGTAGGAAGGAGAGAGACGATTCTGGTCACCACATTGTAGGAAGGACATGATTCTGGTCATCACAGTGTAGGAAGGCGGGAGGTGATTCTGGTCACCACACTGTAGGAAGGAGGGAGATGATTCTGGTCACCACACTGTAGGAAGGAGTGAGATGATTCTGGTCACCACACTGTAGGAAGGACATGATCCTGGTCACCACAGTGTAGGAAGGACATGTTCCTGGTCACCACACTGTAGGAAGGCGGGAGATGATTCTGGTCACCACACTGTAGGAAGGAGGGAGATGATTCTGGTCACCACACTGTAGGAAGGAGGGAGGTGATTCTGGTCTCCACACTGTAGGAAGGAGGGAGATGATTCTGGTAACCACACTGTAGGAAGGAGGGAGGTGAATCTGGTCACCGCACGGTAGGAAGGAGGGAGATGATTCTGGTCACCACACTGTAGGAAGGAGGGAGATGATTCTGGTCACCACAGTGTAGGAAGGACATGATCCTGGTCACCACAGTGTAGGAAGGACATGCTCCTGGTCATCACACTGTAGGAAGGAGGGAGGTGATTCCGGTCACCACACTGTAGGAAGGAGGGAGATGATTCTGGTCACCGCACTGTAGGAAGGAGGGAGGTGATTCTGGTCACCGCACGGTAGGAAGGAGGGAGATGATTCTGGTCATCACACGGTAGGAAGGAGGGAGATGATTCTGGTCACCGCACGGTAGGAAGGAGGGAGATGATTCTGGTCACCACACTGTAGGAAGGAGGGAGATGATTCTGGTCACCACACTGTAGGAAGGAGGGAGGTGATTCTGGTCACCACACTGTAGGAAGGAAGGAGATGATTCTGGTCACCACACTGTAGTAAGGAGGGAGGTGATTCTGGTCGCCGCACGGTAGGAAGGAGGGAGAGGATTCTGGTCACCACACTGTAGGAAGGAGGGAGATGATACTGGTCACCACACTGTAGGAAGGGGTGAGATGATTCTGGTCACCACACTGGAGGAAGGACATGATCCTGGTCACCACAGTATAGGAAGGACATGATCCTGGTCACCACACTGTAGGAAGGAGTGAGATGATTCTGGTCATCACACTGTAGGAAGGACATGATTCTGGTCATCACAGTGTAGGAAGGCGGGAGGTGATTCTGGTCATCACAGCGTAGGAAGGCGGGAGGTGATTCTGGTCATCACACTGCAGGAAGCAGGGAGATGATTCTGGTCACCACACTGTAGGAAGGAGGGAGGTGATTCTGGTCACCACACTGTAGGAAGGACATGATTCTGGTAATCACAGCGTAGGAAGGCGGGAGGTGATTCTGGTCACCACACTGTTGGAAGGAGGGAAATGATTCTGGTCACCACACTGTAGGAAGGAGGGAGGTGATTCTGGTCACCACACTGTAGGAAAGAGGGAGATGATTCTGGTCACCACACTGTAGGAAGGAGGGAGGTGATTCTGGTCACCGCACAGTAGGAAGGAGGGAGATGATTCTGGTCACCACACTGTAGGAAGGAGGGAGATGATTCTGGTCACCACACTGTAGGAAGGAGGGAGGTGATTCTGGTCACCACACTGTAGGAAGGACATGATTCTGGTCATCACAGCGTAGGAAGGCGGGAGGTGATTCTGGTCACCACACTGTAGGAAGGAGGGAGATGATTCTGGTCACCGCACTGTAGGAAGGAGGGAGGTGATTCTGGTCACCGCAAGGTAGGAAGGAGGGAGAGGATTCTGGTCACCACACTGTAGGAAGGAGGGAGATGATTCTGGTCACCACACTGTAGGAAGGAGTGAGATGATTCAGGTCACCACGCTGTAGGAAGGACATGATCCTGGTCACCACAGTGTAGGAAGGACATGATCCTGGTCACCACACTGTAGGAAGACGGGAGATGATTCTGGTCACCACACTGTAGGAAGGAGAGAGATGTTTCTGGTCATCACACTGTAGGAAGGACATGATTCTGGTCATCACAGTGTAGGAAGGCGGGAGGTGATTCTGGTCACCACACTGTAGGAAGGAGGGAGATGATTCTGGTCACCACGCTGTAGGAAGGACATGATCCTGGTCACCACAGTGTAGGAAGGACATGATCCTGGTCACCACACTGTAGGAAGACGGGAGATGATTCTGGTCACCACACTGTAGGAAGGAGAGAGATGTTTCTGGTCACCACACTGTAGGAAGGACATGATTCTGGTCATCACAGCGTAGAAAGGCGGGAGGTGATTCTGGTCACCACACTGTAGGAAGGAGGGAGGTGATTCTGGTCACCACACTGTAGGAAGGAGGGAGGTGATTCTGGTCATCACACTGCAGGAAGCAGGGAGATGATTCTGGTCACCACACTGTAGGAAGGAGGGAGGTGATTCTGGTCACCACACTATAGGAAGGACATGATTCTGGTAATCACAGCGTAGGAAGGCGGGAGGTGATTCTGGTCACCACACTGTAGGAAGGAGGGAGATGATTCTGGTCACCACACTGTAGGAAGGAGGGAGGTGATTCTGGTCACCACACTGTAGGAAAGAGGGAGATGATTCTGGTCACCACACTGTAGGAAGGAGGGAGGTGATTCTGATCACCGCTCGGTAGGAAGGAGGGAGATGATTCTGGTCACCACACTGTAGGAAGGAGGGAGATGATTCTGGTCACCACACTGTAGGAAGGAGGGAGGTGATTCTGATCACCACACTGTAGGAAGGACATGATTCTGGTCATCACAGCGTAGGAAGGCGGGAGGTGATTCTGGTCACCACACTGTAGGAAGGAGGGAGATGATTCTGGTCACCGCACTGTAGGAAGGAGGGAGGTGATTCTGGTCACCGCAAGGTAGGAAGGAGGGAGATGATTCTGGTCACCACACTGTAGGAAGGAGGGAGATGATTCTGGTCACCACACTGTAGGAAGGAGTGAGATGATTCTGGTCACCACGCTGTAGGAAGGACATGATCCTGGTCACCACAGTGTAGGAAGGACATGATCCTGGTCACCACACTGTAGGAAGACGGGAGATGATTCTGGTCACCACACTGTAGGAAGGAGAGAGATGTTTCTGGTCATCACACTGTAGGAAGGACATGATTCTGGTCATCACAGTGTAGGAAGGCGGGAGGTGATTCTGGTCACCACACTGTAGGAAGGAGGGAGATGATTCTGGTCACCACACTGTAGGAAGGAGTGAGATGATTCTGGTCACCACGCTGTAGGAAGGACATGATCCTGGTCACCACAGTGTAGGAAGGACATGATCCTGGTCACCACACTGTAGGAAGACGGGAGATAATTCTGGTCACCACACTGTAGGAAGGAGAGAGATGTTTCTGGTCACCACACTGTAGGAAGGACATGATTCTGGTCATCACAGCGTAGAAAGGCGGGAGGTGATTCTGGTCACCACACTGTAGGAAGGAGGGAGATGATTCTGGTCACCACACAGTTGGAAGGAGGGAGGTGATTCTGGTCAACACACAGTAGGAAGGAGGGAGATGATTCTGGTCACCACACTGTAGGAAGGAGGGAGGTGATTCTGGTCACCGAACGGTAGGAAGGAGGGAGATGATTCTGGTCACCACACTGTAGGAAGGAGGGAGATGATTCTGGTCACCACACTGTAGGAAGGAGGGAGGTGATTCTGGTCACCACACTGTAGGAAGGAGGGAGATGATTCTGATCACCACACTGTAGGAAGGAGGGAGGTGATTCTGGTCACCGCACGGTAGGAAGGAGGGAGATGATTCTGGTCACCACACTGTAGGAAGGAGGGAGATAATTCTGGTCACCACACTGTAGGAAGGACATGATCCTGGTCACCACAGTGTAGGAAGGACATGCTCCTGGTCATCACACTGTAGGAAGCTGCGAGATGATTCTGGTCACCAGACTGTAGGAAGGAGGGAGATGATACTGGTCACCACACTGTAGGAAGGAGGGAGGTGATTCTGTTCACCACACTGTAGGAAGGACATGATTCTGGTCATCACAGCGTAGGAAGGCGGGAGGTGATTCTGGTCACCACACTGTAGGAAGGAGGGAGATGATTCTTGTCACCACACTGTAGGAAGGAGGGAGATGATTCTGGTCACCACACTGTAGGAAGGAGAGAGATGATTCTGGTCACCAAACTGTAGGAAGGACATGATTCTGGTCACCACACGGCAGGAAGAAGGGAGGTGATTCTGGTCACTGCACGGTAGGAAGGAGGGAGATGATTCTGGTCATCACACGGTAGGAAGGAGGGAGATGATTCTGGTCACCGCACGGTAGGAAGGAGGGAGATGATTCTGGTCACCACACTGTAGGAAGGAGGGAGATGATTCTGGTCACCACACTGTAGGAAGGAGGGAGGTGATTCTGGTCACCACACTGTAGGAAGGAGGGAGATGATTCTGGTCACCACACTGTAGTAAGGAGGGAGGTGATTCTGGTCGCCGCACGGTAGGAAGGAGGGAGAGGATTCTGGTCACCACACTGTAGGAAGGAGGGAGATGATACTGGTCACCACACTGTAGGAAGGGGTGAGATGATTCTGGTCACCACACTGGAGGAAGGACATGATCCTGGTCACCACAGTATAGGAAGGACATGATCCTGGTCACCACACTGTAGGAAGGAGTGAGATGATTCTGGTCATCACACTGTAGGAAGGACATGATTCTGGTCATCACAGTGTAGGAAGGCGGGAGGTGATTCTGGTCACCACACTGTAGGAAGGAGAGAGATGATTCTGGTCAACACACTGTAGGAAGGACATGATCCTGGACACCACAGTGTAGGAAGGAGGGAGGTGATTCTGGTCATCACACTGTAGGAAAGAGGGACATGATTTTGGTCACCACACTGTAGGAAGGAGGGAGGTGATTCTGGTCATCACAGCGTAGGAAGGCGGGAGGTGATTCTGGTCATCACACTGCAGGAAGCAGGGAGATGATTCTGGTCACCACACTGTAGGAAGGAGGGAGGTGATTCTGGTCACCACACTGTAGGAAGGACATGATTCTGGTAATCACAGCGTAGGAAGCCGGAGGTGATTCTGGTCACCACAATGTAGGAAGGAGGGAGATGATTCTGGTCACCACACTGTAGGAAAGAGGGAGGTGATTCTGGTCACCACACTGTAGGAAAGAGGGAGATGATTCTGGTCACCACACTGTAGGAAGGAGGGAGGTGATTCTGGTCACCGCACGGTAGGAAGGAGGGAGATGATTCTGGTCACCACACTGTAGGAAGGAGGGAGATGATTCTGGTCACCACACTGTAGGAAGGAGGGAGGTGATTCTGGTCACCACACTGTAGGAAGGACATGATTCTGGTCATCACAGCGTAGGAAGGCGGGAGGTGATTCTGGTCACCACACTGTAGGAAGGAGGGAGATGATTCTGGTCACCGCACTGTAGGAAGGAGGGAGGTGATTCTGGTCACCGCAAGGTAGGAAGGAGGGAGATGATTCTGGTCACCACACTGTAGGAAGGAGGGAGATGATTCTGGTAACCACACTGCAGGAAGGAGTGAGATGATTCTGGTCACCACACTGTAGGAAGGACATGATCCTGGTCACCACAGTGTAGGAAGGACATGCTCCTGGTCACCACACTGTAGGAAGGAGGGAGATGATTCTGGTCATCACACTGTAGGAAGGAGGGACATGATTCTGGTCACCACACTGTAGGAAGGAGGGAGGTGATTCTGGTCACCACACTGTAGGAAGGACATGATTCTGGTCATCACAGCGTAGAAAGGCGGGAGGTGATTCTGGTCACCACACTGTTGGAAGGAGGGAGATGATTCTGGTCACCACACTGTAGGAAGGAGGGAAGTGATTCTGGTCACCGCACGGTAGGAAGGAGGGAGATGATTCTGGTCACCACACTGTAGGAAGGAGGGAGATGATTCTGTTCACCACACAGTAGGAAGGAGGGAGGTGATTCTGGTCAACACACAGTAGGAAGGAGGGAGATGATTCTGGTCACCACACTGTAGGAAGGAGGGAGGTGATTCTGGTCACCGAACGGTAGGAAGGAGGGAGATGATTCTGGTCACCACACTGTAGGAAGGAGGGAGATGATTCTGGTCACCACACTGTAGGAAGGAGGGAGGTGATTCTGGTCACCACACTGTAGGAAGGAGGGAGATGATTCTGATCACCACACTGTAGGAAGGAGGGAGGTGATTCTGGTCACCGCACGGTAGGAAGGAGGGAGATGATTCTGGTCACCACACTGTAGGAAGGAGGGAGATGATTCTGGTCACCACACTGTAGGAAGGAGGGAGGTGATTCTGGTCACCACACTGTAGGAAGGACATGATTCTGGTCATCACAGCGTAGGAAGGCGGGAGGTGATTCTGGTCACCACACTGTAGGAAGGAGGGAGATGATTCTGGTCACCGCACTGTAGGAAGGAGGGAGGTGATTCTGGTCACCGCAAGGTAGGAAGGAGGGAGATGATTCTGGTCACCACACTGTAGGAAGGAGGGAGATGATTCTGGTCACCACACTGCAGGAAGGAGTGAGATGATTCTGGTCACCACACTGTAGGAAGGACATGATCCTGGTCACCACAGTGTAGGAAGGACATGCTCCTGGTCACCACACTGTAGGAAGGAGGGAGATGATTCTGGTCATCACACTGTAGGAAGGAGGGACATGATTCTGGTCACCACACGGTAGGAATGAGGGAGGTGATTCTGGTCACCACACTGTAGGAAGGACATGATTCTGGTCATCACAGCGTAGAAAGGCGGGAGGTGATTCTGGTCACCACACTGTTGGAAGGAGGGAGATGATTCTGGTCACCACACTGTAGGAAGGAGGGAAGTGATTCTGGTCACCGCACGGTAGGAAGGAGGGAGATGATTCTGGTCACCACACTGTAGGAAGGAGGGAGATGATTCTGTTCACCACACAGTAGGAAGGAGGGAGGTGATTCTGGTCAACACACAGTAGGAAGGAGGGAGATGATTCTGGTCACCACACTGTAGGAAGGAGGGAGGTGATTCTGGTCACCGAACGGTAGGAAGGAGGGAGATGATTCTGGTCACCACACTGTAGGAAGGAGGGAGATGATTCTGGTCACCACACTGTAGGAAGGAGGGAGGTGATTCTGGTCACCACACTGTAGGAAGGAGGGAGATGATTCTGATCACCACACTGTAGGAAGGACATGATCCTGGTCACCACAGTGTAGGAAGGACATGCTCCTGGTCATCACACTGTAGGAAGGTGCGAGATGATTCTGGTCACCACACTGTAGGAAGGAGGGAGATGATTCTGGTCACCACACTGTAGGAAGGAGGGAGGTGATTCTGATCACCACACTGTAGGAAGGACATGATTCTGGTCATCACAGCGTAGGAAGGCGGGAGGTGATTCTGGTCACCACACTGTAGGAAGGAGGGAGATGATTCTTGTCACCACACTGTAGGAAGGAGGGAGGTGATTCTGGTAACCGCACGGTAGGAAGGAGGGAGATGATTGTGGTCACCACTCTGTAGGAAGGAGGGAGATGATTCTGGTCACCACACTGTAGGAAGGAGGGAGGTGATTCTGGTCACCACACTGTAGGAAGGAGGGGGATGATACTGGTCACCACACAGTAGGAAGGAGGGAGGTGATTCTGGTCACCACACTGTCGAAAGGAGGGAGATGATTCTGATCATCACAATGTAGGAAGGAGGGAGATGATTCTGGTCACCACACTGTAGGAAGGAGGGAGATGATTCTGGTCACCACACTGTAGGAAGGAGGGAGATGATACTGGACACCACACTGTAGGAAGGAGGGAGGTGATTCTGGTCACCACACTGTAGGAAAGAGGGAGATGATTCTGGTCACCACACAGTAGGAAGGAGGGAGGTGATTCTGGTCACCGCACGGTGGGAAGGAGGGAGATGATTCTGGTCACCACTCTGTAGGAAGGAGGGAGATGATTCTGGTCACCACACTGTAGGAAGGAGTGAGATGATTCTGGTCACCACACTGTAGGAAGGACATGATCCTGGTCACCACAGTGTAGGAAGGACATGATCCTCGTCACCACACTGTAGGAAGGAGAGAGATGATTCTGGTCATCACACTGTAGGAAGGACATGATTCTGGTCATCACAGTGTAGGAAGGCGGGAGGTGATTCTGGTCACCAGACTGTAGGAAGGATGGAGATGATTCTGGTCACCACACTGCAGGAAGGAGTGAGATGATTCTGGTCACCACACTGTAGGAAGGAGGGAGGTGATTCTGGTCACCACACGGTAGGAAGGAGGGAGATGATTCTGGTCACCACACTGTAGGAAGGACATGATCCTGGTCACCACACTGTAGGAAGGAGGGAGGTGATTCTGGTCACCGAACGGTAGGAAGGAGGGAGATGATTCTGGTCACCACACTATAGGAAGGAGGGAGATGATTCTGGTCCCCACACTGTAGGAAGGAGGGAGGTGATTCTGGTCACCACACGGTAGGAAGGAGGGAGATGATTCTGATCACCACACTGTAGGAAGGAGGGAGGTGATTCTGGTCACCGCACGGTAGGAAGGAGGGAGATGATTCTGGTCACCACACTGTAGGAAGGAGGGAGATAATTCTGGTCACCACACTGTAGGAAGGACATGATCCTGGTCACCACAGTGTAGGAAGGACAAACTCCTGGTCATCACACTGTAGGAAGCTGCGAGATGATTCTGGTCACCACACTGTAGGAAGGAGGGAGATGATTCTGGTCACCACACTGTAGGAAGGAGGGAGGTGATTCTGATCACCACACTGTAGGAAGGACATGATTCTGGTCATCACAGCATAGGAAGGCGGGAGGTGATTCTGGTCACCACACTGTAGGAAGGAGGGAGATGATTCTGGTCACCACACTGTAGGAAGGAGAGAGATGATTCTGGTCACCAAACTGTAGGAAGGACATGATTCTGGTCACCACACGGCAGGAAGAAGGGAGGTGATTCTGGTCACTGCACGGTAGGAAGGAGGGAGATGATTCTGGTCACCACACTGTAGGAAGGAGAGAGATGATTCTGGTCACCACATTGTAGGAAGGACATGATTCTGGTCATCACAGTGTAGGAAGGCGGGAGGTGATTCTGGTCACCACACTGTAGGAAGGAGGGAGATGATTCTGGTCACCACACTGTAGGAAGGAGTGTGATGATTCTGGGCACCACATTGTAGGAAGGACATGATCCTGGTCACCACAGTGTAGGAAGGACATGATCCTGGTCACCACACTGTAGGAAGGCGGGAGATGATTCTGGTCACCACACTGTAGGAAGGAGGGAGGTGATTCTGGTCACCACACTGTAGGAAGGACATGATTCTGGTAATCACAGCGTAGGAAGGCGGGAGGTGATTCTGGTCACCACACTGTAGGAAGGAGGGAGATGATTCTGGTCACCACACTGTAGGAAGGAGGGAGGTGATTCTGGTCACCACACTGTAGGAAAGAGGGAGATGATTCTGGTCACCACACTGTAGGAAGGAGGGAGGTGATTCTGGTCACCGCACGGTAGGAAGGAGGGAGATGATTCTGGTCACCACACTGTAGGAAGGAGGGAGGTGATTCTGGTCACCACGCTGTAGGAAGGACATGATCCTGGTCATCACAGTGTAGGAAGGACATGATCCTGGTCACCACACTGTAGGAAGACGGGAGATGATTCTGGTCACCACACTGTAGGAAGGAGAGAGATGATTCTGGTCATCACACTGTAGGAAGGACATGATTCTGGTCATCACAGTGCAGGAAGGCGGGACGTGATTCTGGTCACCACACTGTAGGAAGGAGGGAGATGATTCTGGTCACCACACTGCAGGAAGGAGTGAGATGATTCTGGTCACCACACTGTAGGAAGGACATGATCCTGGTCATCACAGTGTAGGAAGGACATGCTCCTGGTCACCACACTGTAGGAAGGAGGGAGATGATTCTGGTCATCACACTGTCGGAAGGAGGGACATGATTCTGGTCACCACACTGTAGGAAGGACATGATTCTGGTCATCACAGCGTAGAAAGGCGGGAGGTGATTCTGGTCACCACACTGTTGGAAGGAGGGAGATGAGTCTGGTCACCACACTGTAGGAAGGAGGGAAGTGATTCTGGTTACCGCACGGTAGGAAGGAGGGAGATGATTCTGGTCACCACACTGTAGGAAGGAGGGAGATGATTCTGGTCACCACACAGTAGGAAGGAGGGAGGTGATTCTGGTCAACACACAGTAGGAAGGGGGGAGATGATTCTGGTCACCACACTGTAGGAAGGAGGGAGGTGATTCTGGTCACCGAACGGCAGGAAGGAGGGAGATGATTCTGGTCACCACACTGTAGGAAGGAGGGAGATGATTCTGGTCACCACACTGTAGGAAGGAGGGAGGTGATTCTGGTCACCACACTGTAGGAAGGAGGGAGATGATTCTGATCACCACACTGTAGGAAGGAGGGAGGTGATTCTGGTCATCGCACGGTAGGAAGGAGGGAGATGATTCTGGTCACCACACTGTAGGAAGGAGGGAGATAATTCTGGTCACCACACTGTAGGAAGGACATGATCCTGGTCACCACAGTGTAGAAAGGACATGCTTCTGGTCATCACACTGTAGGAAGCTGCGAGATGATTCTGGTCACCACACTGTAGGAAGGAGGGAGATGATTCTGGTCACCACACTGTAGGAAGGAGGGAGGTGATTCTGATCACCACACTGTAGGAAGGACATGATTCTGGTCATCACAGCGTAGGAAGGCGGGAGGTGATTCTGGTCACCACACTGTAGGAAGGAGGGAGATGATTCTTGTCACCACACTGTAGGAAGGAGGGAGGTGATTCTGGTAACCGCACGGTAGGAAGGAGGGAGATGATTGTGGTCACCACTCTGTAGGAAGGAGGGAGATGATTCTGGTCACAACACTGTAGGAAGGAGGGAGGTGATTCTGGTCACCACACTGTAGGAAGGAGGGGGATGATACTGGTCACCACACTGTAGGAAGGAGGGAGGTGATTCTGGTCACCACACTGTCGAAAGGAGGGAGATGATTCTGGTCACCACACTGTAGGAAGGAGGGAGATGATTCTGGTCACCACACTGTAGGAAGGAGGGAGATGATTCTGGTCACCACACAGTAGGAAGGAGGGAGGTGATTCTGGTCAACACACAGTAGGAAGGAGGGAGATGATACTGGTCACCACACTGTAGGAAGGAGGGAGGTGATTCTGGTCACCGAACGGCAGGAAGGAGGGAGATGATTCTGGTCACCACACTGTAGGAAGGAGGGAGATGATTCTGGTTACCACACTGTAGGAAGGAGGGAGGTGATTCTGGTCACCACACTGTAGGAAGGAGGGAGATGATTCTGATCACCACACTGTAGGAAGGAGGGAGGTGATTCTGGTCATCGCACGGTAGGAAGGAGGGAGATGATTCTGGTCACCACACTGTAGGAAGGAGGGAGATAATTCTGGTCACCACACTGTAGGAAGGACATGATCCTGGTCACCACAGTGTAGGAAGGACATGCTTCTGGTCATCACACTGTAGGAAGCTGTGAGATGATTCTGGTCACCACACTGTAGGAAGGAGGGAGATGAATCTGGTCACCACACTGTAGGAAGGACATGATTCTGGTCATCACAGCGTAGGAAGGCGGGAGGTGATTCTGGTCACCACACTGTAGGAAGGAGGGAGATGATTCTTGTCACCACACTGTAGGAAGGAGGGAGGTGATTCTGGTAACCGCATGGTAGGAAGGAGGGAGATGATTGTGGTCACCACTCTGTAGGAAGGAGGGAGATGATTCTGGTCACAACACTGTAGGAACGAGGGAGGTGATTCTGGTCACCACACTGTAGGAAGGAGGGGGATGATACTGGTCACCACACTGTAGGAAGGAGGGAGGTGATTCTGGTCACCACACTGTCGAAAGGAGGGAGATGATTCTGGTCACCACACTGTAGGAAGGAGGGAGATGATTCTGGTCACCACACTGTAGGAAGGAGGGAGATGATTCTGGTCACCACACTGTAGGAAGGAGGGAGATGATACTGGTCACCACACTGTAGGAAGGAGGGAGGTGATTCTGGTCACCACACTGTAGGAAAGAGTGAGATGATTCTGGTCACCACACTGTAGGAAGGAGGGAGGTGATTCTGGTCACCGCACGGTGGGAAGGAGGGAGATGATTCTGGTCACCACACTGTAGGAAGGAGGGAGATGATTCTGGTCACCACACTGTAGGAAGGAGTGAGATGATTCTGGTCACCACACTGTAGGAAGGACATGATCCTGGTCACCACAGTGTAGGAAGGACATGATCCTGGTCACCACACTGTAGGAAGGCGGGAGATGATTCTGGTCACCACACTGTAGGAAGGAGAGAGATGATTCTGGTCATCACACTGTAGGAAGGACATGATTCTGGTCATCACAGTGTAGGAAGGCGGGAGGTGATTCTGGTCACCACACTGTAGGAAGGATGGAGATGATTCTGGTCACCACACTGCAGGAAGGAGTGAGATGATTCTGGTCACCACACTGTAGGAAGGAGGGAGGTGATTCTGGTCACCACACGGTAGGAAGGAGGGAGATGATTCTGGTCACCACACTGTAGGAAGGACATGATCCTGGTCACCACAGTGTAGGAAGGACATGCTCCTGGTCATCACACTATAGGAAGGAGGGAGATGATTCTGGTCACCACACTGTAGGAAGGAGGGAGGTGATTCTTGTCACCACAGTGTAGGAAGGACATGATTCTGGTCACCACACTGTAGGAAGGAGGGAGATGATTCTGATCACCACACTGTAGGAAGGAGGAAGGTGATTCTGGTCATCGCACGGTGGGAAGGAGGGAGATGATTCTGGTCACCACACTGTAGGAAAGAGTGAGATGATTCTGGTCACCACACTGTAGGAAGGAGGGAGGTGATTCTGGTCACCGCACGGTGGGAAGGAGGGAGATGATTCTGGTCACCACACTGTAGGAAGGAGGGAGATGATTCTGGTCACCACACTGTAGGAAGGAGTGAGATGATTCTGGTCACCACACTGTAGGAAGGACATGATCCTGGTCACCACAGTGTAGGAAGGACATGATCCTGGACACCACACTGTAGGAAGGCGGGAGATGATTCTGGTCACCACACTGTAGGAAGGAGAGAGATGATTCTGGTCATCACACTGTAGGAAGGACATGATTCTGGTCATCACAGTGTAGGAAGGCGGGAGGTGATTCTGGTCACCACACTGTAGGAAGGATGTTGATGATTCTGGTCACCACACTACAGGAAGGAGTGAGATGATTCTGGTCACCACACTGTAGGAAGGAGGGAGGTGATTCTGGTCACCACACGGTAGGAAGGAGGGAGATGATTCTGGTCACCACACTGTAGGAAGGACATGATCCTGGTCACCACAGTGTAGGAAGGACATGCTCCTGGTCATCACACTATAGGAAGGAGGGAGATGATTCTGGTCACCACACTGTAGGAAGGAGGGAGGTGATTCTGGTCACCACAGTGTAGGAAGGACATGATTCTGGTCACCACAGTGTAGGAAGGACATGCTCCTGGTCATCACACTGTTGGAAGGAGGGAGATGATTCTGGTCACCACACTGTAGGAAGGAGGGAGGTGATTCTGATCACCACACTGTAGGAAGAAGGGAGGTGATTCTGGTCACCGCACGGTAGGAAGGAGGGAGATGATTCTGGTCACCACTCTGTAGGAAGGAGGGAGATGATTCTGGTCACCACACTGTAGGAAGGAGGGAGGTGATTCTGGTCACCACACTGTAGGAAGGAGGGGGATGATACTGGTCACCACACTGTAGGAAGAAGGGAGGTGATTCTGGTCACCGCACGGTAGGAAGGAGGGAGATGATTCTGGTCACCACTCTGTAGGAAGGAGGGAGATGATTCTGGTCACCACACTGTAGGAAGGAGGGAGGTGATTCTGGTCACCACACTGTAGGAAGGAGGGGGATGATACTGGTCACCACACTGTAGGAAGGAGGGAGATGATTCTGGTCACCACACTGTAGGAAGGAGGGAGGTGATTCTGGTCACCACACTGTAGGAAGGAGGGAGGTTATTCTGGTCACCGAATGGAAGGAAGGAGGGAGATGATTCTGGTCACCACACTGTAGGAAGGAGGGAGATGATTCTGGTCACCACACTGTAGGAAGGACATGCTCCTGGTCATCACACTATAGGAAGGAGGGAGATGATTCTGGTCACCACACTGTAGGAAGGAGGGAGGTGATTCTGGTCACCACACTGTAGGAAGGACATGATTCTGGTCACCACACTGTAGGAAGGAGGGAGGTGATTCTGGTCACCACACTGTAGGAAGGAGGGAGATGATTCTGATCACCACACTGTAGGAAGGTGGGAGGTGATTCTGGTCAGCGTACGGTAGGAAGGAGGGAGATGATTCTGGTCACCACACTGTAGGAAGGACATGATCCTGGTCACCACAGTGTAGGAAGGACATGCTCCTGGTCATCACACTGTTGGAAGGAGGGAGATGATTCTGGTCACCACACTGTAGGAAGGAGGGAGGTGATTCTGATCACCACACTGTAGGAAGGAGGGAGGTGATTCTGGTCACCGCACGGTAGGAAGGAGGGAGATGATTCTGGTCACCACACTGTAGGAAGGAGGGAGATGATTCTGGTCACCACACTGTAGGAAGGAGGGAGGTGATTCTGGTCACCACACTGTAGGAAGGAGGGAGGTGATTCTGGTCACCGCACGGTAGGAAGGAGGGAGATGATTCTGGTCACCACACTGTAGGAAGGAGGGAGATGATTCTGGTCACCACACTGTAGGAAGGAGGGAGGTGATTCTGGTCACCACACTGTAGGAAGGAGGGAGATGATTCTGGTCACCACACTGTAGGAAGGACATGATCCTGGTCACCACAGTGTAGGAAGGACATGCTCCTGCTCACCACACTGTAGGAAGGAGGGAGATGATTCTGGTCACCACACTGTAGGACGGAGGGAGGTGATTCTGGTCACCATTCTGTAGGAAGGACATGATTCTGGTCATCACAGCGTAGGAAGTGGGAGGTGATTCTGGTCACCACAATGTAGGAAGGAGGGAGAAGATTTTGGTCACCACACTGTAGGAAGGAGGGAGGTGATTCTGGTCACCACACTGTAGGAAGGAGGGAGGTGATTCTGGTCACCACACGGTAGGAAGGAGGGAGATGATTCTGGTCACCATACTGTAGGAAGGACATGATTCTGGTCATCACAGCGTAGGAAGTGGGAGGTGATTCTGGTCACCGCACGGTAGGAAGGAGGGAGATGATTCTTGTCACCACACTGTATGAAGGAGGGAGATGATTCTGGTCACCACACTGTAGGAAGGAAGGAGATGATTCTGGTCACCACACTGTAGGAAGGAGGGAGATGATTCTGGTCACCACACTGAATGAAGGAGGGAGATGATTCTGGTCACCACACTGTAGGAAGGAGGGAGATGATTCTGGTCACCACACTGTAGGAAGGAGGGAGATGATTCTGGTCACCACACTGTATGAAGGAGGGAGATGATTCTGGTCACCACACTTTAGGAAGGAGGGAGATGATTCTGGTCACCACACTGTAGGGAGGAGGGAGGTGATTCTGGTCACCACACTGTAGGACGGAGGGAGATGATTCAGGTCACCACACTGTAGGAAGGAGGGAGGTGATTCTGGTCACCACACAGTAGGAAGGAGGGAGATGATTCTGGTCACCACACGGTAGGAAGGACATGATCCTGGTCACCACAGTGTAGGAAGGACATGCTCCTGGTCATCACACTGTAGGAAGGAGGGAGATGATTCTGGTCACCACACTGTAGAAAGGAGGGAGGTGATTCTGGTCACCACACTGTAGGAAGGACATGATCCTGGTCACCACACTGTAGGAAGACAGGAGATGATTCTGCTCACCACACTGCAGGAAGGAGAGAGATGATTCTGGTCATCACACTGTAGGAAGGACATGATTCTGGTCATCACAGTGTAGGAAGGCGGGAGGTGATTCTGGTCACCACACTGTAGGAAGGAGGGAGATTATTCTGGTCACCACACTGCAGGAAGGAGTGAGATGATTCTGGTCACCACACTGTAGGAAGGAGGGAGATAATTCTGGTCACCACACTGTAGGAAGGACATGATCCTGGTCACCACAGTGTAGGAAGGACATGCTCCTGGTCATCACACTGTAGGAAAGAGGGAGGTGATTCTGTTCACCACACTGTAGGAAAGAGGGAGGTGATTCTGGTGACCACACTGTAGGAAGGACATGATTCTGGTCATCACAGCGTAGGAAGGCGGGAGGTGATTCTGGTCACCACACTGTTGAAAGGAGGGAGATGATTCTGGTCACCACACTGTAGGAAGGAGGGAAGTGATTCTGGTCACCGCACGGTAGGAAGGAGGGAGATGATTCTGGTCACCACACTGTAGGAAGGAGGGAGATGATTCTGGTCAACACACTGTAGGAAGGAGGGAGGTGATTCTGGTCACCACACAGTAGGAAGGAGGGAGGTGATTCTGGTCACCGAACGGTAGGAAGGAGGGAGATGATTCTGGTTACCACACTTTAGAAAGGAGGGAGGTGATTCTGGTCACCCCACTGTAGGAAGGACATGATTCCGGTCATCACAGCGTAGGAAGGCGGGAGGTGATTCTGGTCACCACACTGTACGAAGGAGGGAGATGATTCTGGTCACCACACTGTAGGAAGGAGGGAGATGATTCTGGTCACCACACTGTATGAAGGAGGGAGGTGATTCTGGTCACCACACCGTAGGAAGGACATGATCCTGGTCACCACAGTGCAGGAAGGACATGCTCCTGGTCATCACACTGTAGGAAGGAGGGAGATGTTTCAGGTCACCACACTGTAGGAAGGAGGGAGGTGATTCTGGTCATCACAGCGTAGGAAGGCGGGAGGTGATTCTGGTCATCACACTGCAGGAAGCAGGGAGATGATTCTGGTCACCACACTGTAGGAAGGAGGGAGGTGATTCTGGTCACCACACTGTAGGAAGGACATGATTCTGGTAATCACAGCGTAGGAAGGCGGGAGGTGATTCTGGTCACCACACTGTAGGAAGGAGGGATATGATTCTGGTCACCACACTGTAGGAAGGAGGGAGGTGATTCTGGTCACCGCACGGTAGGAAGGAGGGAGATGATTCTGGTCACTACACTGTAGGAAGGAGGGAGATGATTCTGGTCACCACACTGTAGGAAGGAGGGAGGTGATTCTGGTCACCACACTGTAGGAAGGACATGATTCTGGTCATCACAGCGTAGGAAGGCGGGAGGTGATTCTGGTCACCACACTGCAGGAAGGAGGGAGATGATTCTGGTCACCGCACTGTAGGAAGGAGGGAGGTGATTCTGGTCACCGCAAGGTAGGAAGGAGGGAGATGATTCTGGTCACCACACTGTAGGAAGGAGGGAGATGATTCTGGTCACCACACTGTAGGAAGGAGTGAGATGATTCTGGTCACCACGCTGTAGGAAGGACATGATCCTGGTCACCACAGTGTAGGAAGGACATGATCCTGGTCACCACACTGTAGGAAGACGGGAGATGATTCTGGTCGCCACACTGTAGGAAGGAGAGAGTTGATTCTGGTCATCACACTGTAGGAAGGACATGATTCTGGTCATCACAGTGTAGGAAGGCGGGAGGTGATTCTGGTCACCACACTGTAGGAAGGAGGGAGATGATTCTGGTCACCACACTGCAGGAAGGAGTGAGATGATTCTGGTCACCACACTGTAGGAAGGACATGATCCTGGTCACCACAGTGTAGGAAGGACATGCTCCTGGTCACCACACTGTAGGAAGGAGGGAGATGATTCTGGTCATCACACTGTAGGAAGGAGGGACATGATTCTGGTCACCACACTGTAGGAAGGAGGGAGGTGATTCTGGTCACCACACTGTAGGAAGGACATGATTCTGGTCATCACAGCGTAGAAAGGCGGGAGGTGATTCTGGTCACCACACTGTTGGAAGGAGGGAGATGATTCTGGTCACCACACTGTAGGAAGGAGGGAGGTGATTCTGGTCATCACAGCGTAGGAAGGCGGGAGGTGATTCTGGTCATCACACTGCAGGAAGCAGGGAGATGATTCTGGTCACCACACTGTAGGAAGGAGGGAGGTGATTCTGGTCACCACACTGTAGGAAGGACATGATTCTGGTAATCACAGCGTAGGAAGGCGGGAGGTGATTCTGGTCACCACACTGTAGGAAGGAGGGAGATGATTCTGGTCACCACACTGTAGGAAGGAGGGAGGTGATTCTGGTCACCGCACGGTAGGAAGGAGGGAGATGATTCTGGTCACTACACTGTAGGAAGGAGGGAGATGATTCTGGTCACCACACTGTAGGAAGGAGGGAGGTGATTCTGGTCACCACACTGTAGGAAGGACATGATTCTGGTCATCACAGCGTAGGAAGGCGGGAGGTGATTCTGGTCACCACACTGCAGGAAGGAGGGAGATGATTCTGGTCACCGCACTGTAGGAAGGAGGGAGGTGATTCTGGTCACCGCAAGGTAGGAAGGAGGGAGATGATTCTGGTCACCACACTGTAGGAAGGAGGGAGATGATTCTGGTCACCACACTGTAGGAAGGAGTGAGATGATTCTGGTCACCACGCTGTAGGAAGGACATGATCCTGGTCACCACAGTGTAGGAAGGACATGATCCTGGTCACCACACTGTAGGAAGACGGGAGATGATTCTGGTCGCCACACTGTAGGAAGGAGAGAGTTGATTCTGGTCATCACACTGTTGGAAGGACATGATTCTGGTCATCACAGTGTAGGAAGGCGGGAGGTGATTCTGGTCACCACACTGTAGGAAGGAGGGAGATGATTCTGGTCACCACACTGCAGGAAGGATTGAGATGATTCTGGTCACCACACTGTAGGAAGGACATGATCCTGGTCACCACAGTGTAGGAAGGACATGCTCCTGGTCACCACACTGTAGGAAGGAGGGAGATGATTCTGGTCATCACACTGTAGGAAGGAGGGACATGATTCTGGTCACCACACTGTAGGAAGGAGGGAGGTGATTCTGGTCACCACACTGTAGGAAGGACATGATTCTGGTCATCACAGCGTAGAAAGGCGGGAGGTGATTCTGGTCACCACACTGTTGGAAGGAGGGAGATGATTCTGGTCACCACACTGTAGGACGGAGGGAAGTGATTCTGGTCACCGCACGGTAGGAAGGAGGGAGATGATTCTGGTCACCACACTGTAGGAAGGAGGGAGATGATTCTGGTCACCACACAGTAGGAAGGAGGGAGGTGATTCTGGTCAACACACAGTAGGAAGGAGGGAGATGAATCAGGTCACCACACGGTAGGAAGGAGGGAGGTGATTCTGGTCACCGAAAGGTTGGAAGGAGGGAGATGATTCTGGTCACCACACTGTAGGAAGGAGGGAGATGATTCTGGTCACCACACTGTAGGAAGGAGGGAGGTGATTCTGGTCACCACACTGTAGGAAGGAGGGAGGAGATTCTGGTCACCGCACGGTAGGAAGGAGGGAGATGATTCTGGTCACCAACCTGTAGGAAGGAGGGAGATAATTCTGGTCACCACACTGTAGGAAGGACATGATCCTGGTCACCACAGTGTAGGAAGGACATGCTCCTGGTCATCACACTGTAGGAAGCTGCGAGATGATTCTGGTCACCACACTGTAGGAAGGAGGGAGATGATTCTGGTCACCACACTGTAGGAAGGAGGGAGGTGATTCTGATCACCACACTGTAGGAAGGACATGATTCTGGTCATCACAGCGTAGGAAGGCGGGAGGTGATTCTGGTTACCACACTGTAGGAAGGAGGGAGATGATTCTTGTCACCACACTGTAGGAAGGAGGGAGGTGATTCTGGTAACCGCACGGTAGGAAGGAGGGAGATGACTGTGGTCACCACTCTGTAGGAAGGAGGGAGATGATTCTGGTCACCACACTGTAGGAAGGAGGGAGGTGATTCTCCTCACCACACTGTAGGAAGGAGGGGGATGATACTGGTCACCACACTGTAGGAAGGAGGGAGGTGATTCTGGTCACCACACTGTCGAAAGGAGGGAGATGATTCTGGTCCCCACACTGTAGGAAGGAGGGAGATGATTCTGGTCACCACACTGTAGGAAGAAGGGAGATGATTCTGGTCACCACACTGTAGGAAGGAGGGAGATGATACTGGTCACCACACTGTAGGAAGGAGGGAGGTGATTCTGGTCACCACACTGTAGGAAAGAGGGAGATGATTCTGGTCACCACACTGTAGGAAGGAGGGAGGTGATTCTGGTCACCGCACGGTGGGAAGGAGGGAGATGATTCTGGTCACCACACTGTAGGAAGGAGGGAGATGATTCTGGTCACCACACTGTAGGAAGGAGTGAGATGATTCTGGTCACCACACTGTAGGAAGGACATGATCCTGGTCACCACAGTGTAGGAAGGACATGATCCTGGTCACCACACTGTAGGAAGGCGGGAGATGATTCTGGTCACCACACTGTAGGAAGGAGAGAGATGATTCTGGTCATCACACTGTAGGAAGGACATGATTCTGGTCATCACAGTGTAGGAAGGCGGGAGGTGATTCTGGTCACCACACTGTAGGAAGGATGGAGATGATTCTGGTCACCACACTGCAGGAAGGAGTGAGATGATTCTGGTCACCACACTGTAGGAAGGAGGGAGGTGATTCTGGTCACCACACGGTAGGAAGGAGGGAGAAGATTCTGGTCACCACACTGTAGGAAGGACATGATCCTGGTCACCACAGTGTAGGAAGGACATGCTCTTGGTCATCACACTATAGGAAGGAGGGAGATGATTCTGGACACCACACTGTAAGAAGGAGGGAGGTGATTCTGGTCACCACACTGTAGGAAGGACATGATTCTGGTCACCACAGTGTAGGAAGGACATGCTCCTGGTCATCACACTGTTGGAAGGAGGGAGATGATTCTGGTCACCACACTGTAGGAAGGAGGGAGGTGAGTCTGATCACCACACTGTAGGAAGGAGGGAGATGATTCTGGTCACCACTCTGTAGGAAGGAGGGAGATGATTCTGGTCACCACACTGTAGGAAGGAGGGAGGTGATTCTGGTCACCACACTGTAGGAAGGAGGGGGATGTTACTGGTCACCACACAGTAGGAAGGAGGGAGATGTTTCTGGTCACCACACAGTAGGAAGGAGGGAGGTGATTCTGGTCACCACACTGTAGGAAGGAGGGAGGTGATTCTGGTCACCGAATGGAAGGAAGGAGGGAGATGATTCTGGTCACCACACTGTAGGAATGAGGGAGATGATTCTGGTCACCACACTGTAGAAAGGAGGGAGATGATTCTGGTCACCACACTGTAGGAAGGACATGATCCTGGTCACCACAGTGTAGGAAGGACATGCTCCTGGTCATCACACTGTAGGAAGGAGGGAGATGATTCTGGTCACCACACTGTAGGAAGGAGGGAGGTGATTCTGGTCACCACACTGTAGGAAGGAGGGAGATGATTCTGATCTCCACACTGTAGGAAGGAGGGAGGTGATTCTGGTCACCGCACGGTAGGAAGGAGGGAGATGATTCTGGTCACCACACTGTAGGAAGGACATGATCCTGGTCACCACAGTGTAGGAAGGAGGGAGGTGATTCTGATCACCACACTGTAGGAAGGACATGATTCTGGTCATCACAGCGTAGGAAGGACATGATCCTGGTCACCACACTGTAGGAAGGCGGGAGATGATTCTGGTCACCACACTGTAGGAAGGAGAGAGATGATTCTGGTCATCACACTGTAGGAAGGACATGATTCTGGTCATCACAGTGTAGGAAGGCGGGAGGTGATTCTGGTCACCACACTGTAGGATGGATGGAGATGATTCTGGTCACCACACTGCAGGAAGGAGTGAGATGATTCTGGTCACCACACGGTAGGAAGGAGGGATCTGATTCTGGTCACCACACTGTAGGAAGGACATGATCCTGGTCACCACAGTGTAGGAAGGACATGCTCCTGGTCATCACACTACAGGAAGGAGGGAGATGATTCTGGTCACCACACTGTAGGAAGGAGGGAGGTGATTCTGGTCACCACACTGTAGGAAGGACATGATTCTGGTCACCACAGTGTAGGAAGGACATGCTCCTGGTCATCACACAGTTGGAAGGAGGGAGATGATTCTGGTCACCACACTGTAGGAAGGAGGGAGGTGATTCTGATCACCACACTGTAGGAAGGAGGGAGGTGATTCTGGTCACCGCACGGTAGGAAGGAGGGAGATGATTCTGGTCACCACTCTGTAGGAAGGAGGGAGATGATTCTGGTCACCACACTGTAGGAAGGAGGGAGGTGATTCTGGTCACCACACTGTAGGAAGGAGGGGGATGTTACTGGTCAGCTCACTGTAGGAAGGAGGGAGATGTTTCTGGTCACCACACAGTAGGAAGGAGGGAGGTGATTCTGGTCACCACACTGTAGGAAGGAGGGAAGTGATTCTGGTCACCGAATGGAAGGAAGGAGGGAGATGATTCTGGTCACCACACTGTAGGAATGAGGGAGATGATTCTGGTCACCACACTGTAGAAAGGAGGGAGATGATTCTGGTCACCACACTGTAGGAAGGACATGATCCTGGTCACCACAGTGTAGGAAGGACATGCTCCTGGTCATCACACTGTAGGAAGGAGGGAGATGATTCTGGTCACCACACTGTAGGAAGGAGGGAGGTGATTCTGGTCACCACACTGTAGGAAGGAGGGAGATGATTCTGATCTCCACACTGTAGGAAGGAGGGAGGTGATTCTGGTCACCGCACGGTAGGAAGGAGGGAGATGATTCTGGTCACCACACTGTAGGAAGGACATGATCCTGGTCACCACAGTGTAGGAAGGACATGCTCCTGGTGATCACACTGTTGGAAGGAGGGAGATGATTCTGGTCACCACACTGTAGGAAGGAGGGAGGTGATTCTGATCACCACACTGTAGGAAGGAGGGAGGTGATTCTGGTCACCGCACGGTAAGAAGGAGGGAGATGATTCTGGTCACCACTCTGTAGGAAGGAGGGAGATGATTCTGGTCACCACACTGTAGGAAGGAGGGAGGTGATTCTGGTCACCACACTGTAGGAAGGAGGGGGATGATACTGGTCACCACACTGTAGGAAGGAGGGAGGTGATTCTGGTCACCACACTGTAGGAAGGAGGGAGGTGATTCTGGTCACCGAATGGAAGGAAGGAGGGAGATGATTCTGGTCACCACACTGTAGGAAGGAGGGAGATGATTCTGGTCACCACACTGTAGGAAGGAGGGAGATCATTCTGGTCACCACACTGCAGGAAGGAGTGAGATGATTCTGGTCACCACACTGTAGGAAGGACATGATCCTGGTCACCACAGTGTAGGAAGGACATGCTCCTGGTCACCACACTGTAGGAAGGAGGGAGATGATTCTGGTCATCACACTGTAGGAAGGAGGGACATGATTCTGGTCACCACACTGTAGGAAGGAGGGAGGTGATTCTGGTCACCACACTGTAGGAAGGACATGATTCTGGTCATCACAGCGTAGAAAGGCGGGAGGTGATTCTGGTCACCACACTGTTGGAAGGAGGGAGATGATTCTGGTCACCACACTGTAGGAAGGAGGGAAGTGATTCTGGTCACCGCACGGTAGGAAGGAGGGAGATGATTCTGGTCACCACACTGTAGGAAGGAGGGAGATGATTCTGGTCACCACACAGTAGGAAGGAGGGAGGTGATTCTGGTCAACACACTGTAGGAAGGAGGGAGATAATTCTGGTCACCACACTGTAGGAAGGACATGATCCTGGTCACCACAGTGTAGGAAGGACATGATCCTGGTCACCACACTGTAGGAAGGCGGGAGGTGATTCTGGTCACCACACTGTAGGAAGGATGGAGATGATTCTGGTCACCACACTGCAGGAAGGAGTGAGATGAATCTGGTCACCACACTGTAGGAAGGAGGGAGGTGATTCTGGTCACCACACGGTAGGAAGGAGGGAGATGATTCTGGTCACCACACTGTAGGAAGGACATGATCCTGGTCACCACAGTGTAGGAAGGACATGCTCTTGGTCATCACACTATAGGAAGGAGGGAGATGATTCTGGACACCACACTGTAGGAAGGAGGGAGGTGATTCTGGTCACCACACTGTAGGAAGGACATGATTCTGGTCACCACAGTGTAGGAAGGACATGCTCCTGGTCATCACACTGTTGGAAGGAGGGAGATGATTCTGGTCACCACACTGTAGGAAGGAGGGAGGTGAGTCTGATCACCACACTGTAGGAAGGAGGGAGGTGATTCTGGTCACCGTACGGTAGGAAGGAGGGAGATGATTCTGGTCACCACTCTGTAGGAAGGAGGGAAATGATTCTGGTCACCACACTGTAGGAAGGAGGGAGGTGATTCTGGTCACCACACTGTAGGAAGGAGGGGGATGTTACTGGTCACCACACAGTAGGAAGGAGGGAGATGTTTCTGGTCACCACACAGTAGGAAGGAGGGAGGTGATTCTGGTCACCACACTGTAGGAAGGAGGGAGGTGATACTGGTCACCGAATGGAAGGAAGGAGGGAGATGATTCTGGTCACCACACTGTATGAATGAGGGAGATGATTCTGGTCACCACACTGTAGAAAGGAGGGAGATGATTCTGGTCACCACACTGTAGGAAGGACATGATCCTGGTCACCACAGTGTAGGAAGGACATGCTCCTGGTCATCACACTGTAGGAAGGAGGGAGATGATTCTGGTCACCACACTGTAGGAAGGAGGGAGGTGATTCTGGTCACCACACTGTAGGAAGGAGGGAGATGATTCTGATCTCCACACTGTAGGAAGGAGGGAGGTGATTCTTGTCACCGCACGGTAGGAAGGAGGGAGATGATTCTGGTCACCACACTGTAGGAAGGACATGATCCTGGTCACCACAGTGTAGGAAGGAGGGAGGTGATTCTGATCACCACACTGTAGGAAGGACATGATTCTGGTCATCACAGCGTAGGAAGGACATGATCCTGGTCACCACACTGTAGGAAGGCGGGAGATGATTCTGGTCACCACACTGTAGGAAGGAGAGAGATGATTCTGGTCATCACACTGTAGGAAGGACATGATTCTGGTCATCACAGTGTAGGAAGGCGGGAGGTGATTCTGGTCACCACACTGTAGGAAGGATGGAGATGATTCTGGTCACCACACTGCAGGAAGGAGTGAGATGATTCTGGTCACCACACTGTAGGAAGGAGGGAGGTGATTCTGGTCACCACACGGTAGGAAGGAGGGATCTGATTCTGGTCACCACACTGTAGGAAGGACATGATCCTGGTCACCACAGTGTAGGAAGGACATGCTCCTGGTCATCACACTACAGGAAGGAGGGAGATGATTCTGGTCACCACACTGTAGGAAGGAGGGAGGTGATTCTGGTCACCACACTGTAGGAAGGACATGATTCTGGTCACCACAGTGTAGGAAGGACATGCTCCTGGTCATCACACAGTTGGAAGGAGGGAGATGATTCTGGTCACCACACTGTAGGAAGGAGGGAGGTGATTCTGATCACCACACTGTAGGAAGGAGGGAGGTGATTCTGGTCACCGCACGGTAGGAAGGAGGGAGATGATTCTGGTCACCACTCTGTAGGAAGGAGGGAGATGATTCTGGTCACCACACTGTAGGAAGGAGGGAGGTGATTCTGGTCACCACACTGTAGGAAGGAGGGGGATGTTACTGGTCACCTCACTGTAGGAAGGAGGGAGATGTTTCTGGTCACCACACAGTAGGAAGGAGGGAGGTGATTCTGGTCACCACACTGTAGGAAGGAGGGAAGTGATTCTGGTCACCGAATGGAAGGAAGGAGGGAGATGATTCTGGTCACCACACTGTAGGAATGAGGGAGATGATTCTGGTCACCACACTGTAGAAAGGAGGGAGATGATTCTGGTCACCACACTGTAGGAAGGACATGATCCTGGTCACCACAGTGTAGGAAGGACATGCTCCTGGTCATCACACTGTAGGAAGGAGGGAGATGATTCTGGTCACCACACTGTAGGAAGGAGGGAGGTGATTCTGGTCACCACACTGTAGGAAGGAGGGAGATGATTCTGATCTCCACACTGTAGGAAGGAGGGAGGTGATTCTGGTCACCGCACGGTAGGAAGGAGGGAGATGATTCTGGTCACCACACTGTAGGAAGGACATGATCCTGGTCACCACAGTGTAGGAAGGACATGCTCCTGGTCATCACACTGTTGGAAGGAGGGAGATGATTCTGGTCACCACACTGCAGGAAGGAGGGAGGTGATTCTGATCACCACACTGTAGGAAGGAGGGAGGTGATTCTGGTCACCGCACGGTAAGAAGGAGGGAGATGATTCTGGTCACCACTCTGTAGGAAGGAGGGAGATGATTCTGGTCACCACACTGTAGGAAGGAGGGAGGTGATTCTGGTCACCACACTGTAGGAAGGAGGGGAATGATACTGGTCACCACACTGTAGGAAGGAGGGAGATGATTCTGGTCACCACACCGTAGGAAGGAGGGAGGTGATTCTGGTCACCACACTGTAGGAAGGAGGGAGGTGATTCTGGTCACCGAATGGAAGGAAGGAGGGAGATGATTCTGGTCACCACACTGTAGGAAGGAGGGAGATGATTCTGGTCACCACACTGTAGGAAGGAGGGAGATGATTCTGGTCACCACACTGCAGGAAGGAGTGAGATGATTCTGGTCACCACACTGTAGGAAGGACATGATCCTGGTCACCACAGTGTAGGAAGGACATGCTCCTGGTCACCACACTGTAGGAAGGAGGGAGATGATTCTGGTCATCACACTGTAGGAAGGAGGGACATGATTCTGGTCACCACACTGTAGGAAGGAGGGAGGTGATTCTGGTCACCACACTGTAGGAAGGACATGATTCTGGTCATCACAGCGTAGAAAGGCGGGAGGTGATTCTGGTCACCACACTGTTGGAAGGAGGGAGATGATTCTGGTCACCACACTGTAGGAAGGAGGGAAGTGATTCTGGTCACCGCACGGTAGGAAGGAGGGAGATGATTCTGGTCACCACACTGTAGGAAGGAGGGAGATGATTCTGGTCACCACACAATAGGAAGGAGGGAGGTGATTCTGGTCAACACACAGTAGAAAGGAGGGAGATGAATCTGGTCACCACACTGTAGGAAGGAGGGAGGTGATTCTGGTCACCGAACGGTAGGAAGGAGGGAGATGATTCTGGTCACCACACTGTAGGAAGGAGGGAGATGATTCTGGTCACCACACTGTAGGAAGGAGGGAGGTGATTCTGGTCACCACACTGTAGGAAGGAGGGAGATGATTCTGATCACCATACTGTAGGAAGGAGGGAGGTGATTCTGGTCACCGCACGGTAGGAAGGAGGGAGATGATTCTGGTCACCACACTGTAGGAAGGAGGGAGATAATTCTGGTCACCACACTGTAGGAAGGACATGATCCTGGTCACCACAGTGTAGGAAGGACATGCTCCTGGTCATCACACTGTAGGAAGCTGCGAGATGATTCTGGTCACCACACTGTAGGAAGGAGGGAGATGATTCCGGTCACCACACTGTAGGAAGGAGGGAGGTGATTCTGATCACCACACTGTAGGAAGGACATGATTCTGGTCATCACAGCGTAGGAAGGCGGGAGGTGATTCTGGTCACCACACTGTAGGAAGGAGGGAGATGATTCTGGTCACCACACTGTAGGAAGGAGGGAGGTGATTCTGGTCACCACACTGTAGGAAGGAGGGAGATGATTCTGATCTCCACACTGTAGGAAGGAGGGAGGTGATTCTGCTCACCGCACGGTAGGAAGGAGGGAGATGATTCTGGTCACCACACTGTAGGAAGGACATGATCCTGGTCACCACAGTGTAGGAAGGAGGGAGGTGATTCTGATCACCACACTGTAGGAAGGACATGATTCTGGTCATCACAGCGTAGGAAGGCGGGAGGTGATTCTGGTCACCACACTGTAGGAAGGAGGGAGATGATTCTTGTCACCACACTGTAGGAAGGAGGGAGGTGATTCTGGTAACCGCACGGTAGGAAGGAGGGAGATGATTGTGGTCACCACTCTGTAGGAAGGAGGGAGATGATTCTTGTCACCACACTGTAGGAAGGAGGGAGGTGATTCTGGTCACCACACTGTAGGAAGGAGGGGGATGATACTGGTCACCACACTGTAGGAAGGAGGGAGGTGATTCTGGTCACCACACTGTCGAAAGGAGGGAGATGATTCTGGTCACCACACTGTAGGAAGGAGGGAGGTGATTCTGGTCACCGCACGGTGGGAAGGAGGGAGATGATTCTGGTCACCACACTGTAGGAAGGAGGGAGATGATTCTGGTCCCCACACTGTAGGAAGGAGTGAGATGATTCTGGTCACCACACTGTAGGAAGGACATGATCCTGGTCACCACAGTGTAGGAAGGACATGATCCTGGTCACCACACTGTAGGAAGGCGGGAGATGATTCTGGTCACCACACTGTAGGAAGGAGAGAGATGATTCTGGTCATCACACTGTAGGAAGGACATGATTCTGGTCATCACAGTGTAGGAAGGCGGGAGGTGATTCTGGTCACCACACTGTAGGAAGGATGGAGATGATTCTGTTCACCATACTGCAGGAAGGAGTGAGATGATTCTGGTCACCACACTGTAGGAAGGAGGGAGGTGATTCTGGTCACCACACGGTAGGAAGGAGGGAGATGATTCTGGTCACCACACTGTAGGAAGGACATGATCCTGGTCACCACAGTGTAGGAAGTACATGCTCCTGGTCATCACACTATAGGAAGGAGGGAGATGATTCTGGTCACCACACTGTAGGAAGGAGGGAGGTGATTCTGGTCACCACACTGTAGGAAGGACATGATTCTGGTCACCACAGTGTAGGAAGGACATGCTCCTGGTCATCACACTGTTGGAAGGAGGGAGATGATTCTGGTCACCACACTGTAGGAAGGAGGGAGGTGATTCTGATCACCACACTGTAGGAAGGAGGGAGGTGATTCTGGTCACCGCACGGTAGGAAGGAGGGAGATGATTCTGGTCACCACTCTGTAGGAAGGAGGGAGATGATTCTGGTCACCACACTGTAGGAAGGAGGGAGGTGATTCTGGTCACCACACTGTAGGAAGGAGGGGGATGTTACTGGTCACCTCACTGTAGGAAGGAGGGAGATGTTTCTGGTCACCACACAGTAGGAAGGAGGGAGGTGATTCTGGTCACCACACTGTAGGAAGGAGGGAGGTGATTCTGGTCACCGAATGGAAGGAAGGAGGGAGAAGATTCTGGTCACCACACTGTAGGAATGAGGGAGATGATTCTGGTCACCACACTGTAGAAAGGAGGGAGATGATTCTGGTCACCACACTGTAGGAAGGACATGATCCTTGTCACCACAGTGTAGGAAGGACATGCTCCTGGTCATCACACTGTAGGAAGGAGGGAGATGATTCTGGTCACCACACTGTAGGAAGGAGGGAGGTGATTCTGGTCACCACACTGTAGGAAGGAGGGAGATGATTCTGATCTCCACACTGTAGGAAGGAGGGAGGTGATTCTGGTCACCGCACGGTAGGAAGGAGGGAGATGATTCTGGTCACCACACTGTAGGAAGGACATGATGCTGGTCACCACAGTGCAGGAAGGACATGCTCCTGGTCATCACACTGTTGGAAGGAGGGAGATGATTCTGGTCACCACACTGTAGGAAGGAGGGAGGTGATTCTGATCACCGCACTGTAGGAAGGAGGGAGGTGATTCTGGTCACCGCACGGTAGGAAGGAGGGAGATGATTCTGGTCACCACTCTGTAGGAAGGAGGGAGATGATTCTGGTCACCACACTGTAGGAAGGAGGGAGGTGATTCTGGTCACCACACTGTAGGAAGGAGGGGGATGATACTGGTCACCACACTGTAGGAAGGAGGGAGATGATTCTGGTCACCACACCGTAGGAAGGAGGGAGGTGATTCTGGTCACCACACTGTAGGAAGGAGGGAGGTGATTCTGGTCACCGAATGGAAGGAAGGAGGGAGATGATTCTGGTCACCACACTGTAGGAAGGAGGGAGATGATTCTGGTCACCACACTGCAGGAAGGAGTGAGATGATTCTGGTCACCACACTGTAGGAAGGACATGATCCTGGTCACCACAGTGTAGGAAGGACATGCTCCTGGTCACCACACTGTAGGAAGGAGGGAGATGATTCTGGTCATCACACTGTAGGAAGGAGGGACATGATTCTGGTCACCACACTGTGGGAAGGAGGGAGGTGATTCTGGTCACCACACTGTAGGAAGGACATGATTCTGGTCATCACAGCGTAGAAAGGCGGGAGGTGATTCTGGTCACCACACTGTTGGAAGGAGGGAGATGATTCTGGTCACCACACTGTAGGAAGGAGGGAAGTGATTCTGGTCACCGCACGGTAGGAAGGAGGGAGATGATTCTGGTCACCACACTGTAGGAAGGAGGGAGATGATTCTGGTCACCACACAGTAGGAAGGAGGGAGGTGATTCTGGTCAACACACAGTAGGAAGGAGGGAGATGAATCTGGTCACCACACTGTAGGAAGGAGGGAGGTGATTCTGGTCACCGAACGGTAGGAAGGAGGGAGATGATTCTGGTCACCACACTGTAGGAAGGAGGGAGATGATTCTGGTCACCACACTGTAGGAAGGAGGGAGGTGATTCTGGTCACCACACTGTAGGAAGGAGGGAGATGATTCTGATCACCATACTGTAGGAAGGAGGGAGGTGATTCTGGTCACCGCACGGTAGGAAGGAGGGAGATGATTCTGGTCACCACACTGCAGGAAGGAGTGAGATGATTCTGGTCACCACACTGTAGGAAGGACATGATCCTGGTCACCACAGTGTAGGAAGGACATGCTCCTGGTCACCACACTGTAGGAAGGAGGGAGATGATTCTGGTCATCACACTGTAGGAAGGAGGGACATGATTCTGGTCACCACACTGTAGGAAGGAGGGAGGTGATTCTGGTCACCACACTGTAGGAAGGACATGATTCTGGTCATCACAGCGTAGAAAGGCGGGAGGTGATTCTGGTCACCACACTGTTGGAAGGAGGGAGATGATTCTGGTCACCACACTGTAGGAAGGAGGGAAGTGATTCTGGTCACCGCACGGTAGGAAGGAGGGAGATGATTCTGGTCACCACACTGTAGGAAGGAGGGAGATGATTCTGGTCACCACACAGTAGGAAGGAGGGAGGTGATTCTGGTCAACACACAGTAGGAAGGAGGGAGATGAATCTGGTCACCACACTGTAGGAAGGAGGGAGGTGATTCTGGTCACCGAACGGTAGGAAGGAGGGAGATGATTCTGGTCACCACACTGTAGGAAGGAGGGAGATGATTCTGGTCACCACATTGTAGGAAGGAGGGAGGTGATTCTGGTCACCACACTGTAGGAAGGAGGGAGATGATTCTGATCACCATACTGTAGGAAGGAGGGAGGTGATTCTGGTCACCGCACGGTAGGAAGGAGGGAGATGATTCTGGTCACCACACTGTAGGAAGGAGGGAGATAATTCTGGTCACCACACTGTAGGAAGGACATGATCCTGGTCACCACAGTGTAGGAAGGACATGCTCCTGGTCATCACACTGTAGGAAGCTGCGAGATGATTCTGGTCACCACACTGTAGGAAGGAGGGAGATGATTCTGGTCACCACACTGTAGGAAGGAGGGAGGTGATTCTGGTCACCACACTGTAGGAAAGAGGGAGATGATTCTGGTCACCACACTGTAGGAAGGAGGGAGGTGATTCTGGTCACCGCACGGTGGGAAGGAGGGAGATGATTCTGGTCACCACACTGTAGGAAGGAGGGAGATGATTCTGGTCACCACACTGTAGGAAGGAGTGAGATGATTCTGGTCACCACACTGTAGGAAGGACATGATCCTGGTCACCACAGTGTAGGAAGGACATGATCGTGGTCACCACACTGTAGGAAGGCGGGAGATGATTCTGGTCACCACACTGTAGGAAGGAGAGAGATGATTCTGGTCATCACACTGTAGGAAGGACATGATTCTGGTCATCACAGTGTAGGAAGGCGGGAGGTGATTCTGGTCACCACACTGTAGGAAGGATGGAGATGATTCTGTTCACCACACTGCAGGAAGGAGTGAGATGATTCTGGTCACCACACTGTAGGAAGGAGGGAGGTGATTCTGGTCACCACACGGTAGGAAGGAGGGAGATGATTCTGGTCACCACACTGTAGGAAGGACATGATCCTGGTCACCACAGTGTAGGAAGGACATGCTCCTGGTCATCACACTATAGGAAGGAGGGAGATGATTCTGGTCACCACACTGTAGGAAGGAGGGAGGTGATTCTGGTCACCACACTGTAGGAAGGACATGATTCTGGTCACCACAGTGTAGGAAGGACATGCTCCTGGTCATCACACTGTTGGAAGGAGGGAGATGATTCTGGTCACCACACTGTAGGAAGGAGGGAGGTGATTCTGATCACCACACTGTAGGAAGGAGGGAGGTGATTCTGGTCACCGCACGGTAGGAAGGAGGGAGATGATTCTGGTGACCACTCTGTAGGAAGGAGGGAGATGATTCTGGTCACCACACTGTAGGAAGGAGGGAGGTGATTCTGGTCACCACACTGTAGGAAGGAGGGGGATGTTACTGGTCACCTCACTGTAGGAAGGAGGGAGATGTTTCTGGTCACCACACAGTAGGAAGGAGGGAGGTGATTCTGGTCACCACACTGTAGGAAGGAGGGAGGTGATTCTGGTCACCGAATGGAAGGAAGGAGGGAGATGATTCTGGTCACCACACTGTAGGAAGGAGGGAGATGATTCTGGTCACCACACTGCAGGAAGGAGTGAGATGATTCTGGTCACCACACTGTAGGAAGGACATGATCCTGGTCACCACAGTGTAGGAAGGACATGCTCCTGGTCACCACACTGTAGGAAGGAGGGAGATGATTCTGGTCATCACACTGTAGGAAGGAGGGACATGATTCTGGTCACCACACTGTGGGAAGGAGGGAGGTGATTCTGGTCACCACACTGTAGGAAGGACATGATTCTGGTCATCACAGCGTAGAAAGGCGGGAGGTGATTCTGGTCACCACACTGTTGGAAGGAGGGAGATGATTCTGGTCACCACACTGTAGGAAGGAGGGAAGTGATTCTGGTCACCGCACGGTAGGAAGGAGGGAGATGATTCTGGTCACCACACTGTAGGAAGGAGGGAGATGATTCTGGTCACCACACAGTAGGAAGGAGGGAGGTGATTCTGGTCAACACACAGTAGGAAGGAGGGAGATGAATCTGGTCACCACACTGTAGGAAGGAGGGAGGTGATTCTGGTCACCGAACGGTAGGAAGGAGGGAGATGATTCTGGTCACCACACTGTAGGAAGGAGGGAGATGATTCTGGTCACCACACTGTAGGAAGGAGGGAGGTGATTCTGGTCACCACACTGTAGGAAGGAGGGAGATGATTCTGATCACCATACTGTAGGAAGGAGGGAGGTGATTCTGGTCACCGCACGGTAGGAAGGAGGGAGATGATTCTGGTCACCACACTGCAGGAAGGAGTGAGATGATTCTGGTCACCACACTGTAGGAAGGACATGATCCTGGTCACCACAGTGTAGGAAGGACATGCTCCTGGTCACCACACTGTAGGAAGGAGGGAGATGATTCTGGTCATCACACTGTAGGAAGGAGGGACATGATTCTGGTCACCACACTGTAGGAAGGAGGGAGGTGATTCTGGTCACCACACTGTAGGAAGGACATGATTCTGGTCATCACAGCGTAGAAAGGCGGGAGGTGATTCTGGTCACCACACTGTTGGAAGGAGGGAGATGATTCTGGTCACCACACTGTAGGAAGGAGGGAAGTGATTCTGGTCACCGCACGGTAGGAAGGAGGGAGATGATTCTGGTCACCACACTGTAGGAAGGAGGGAGATGATTCTGGTCACCACACAGTAGGAAGGAGGGAGGTGATTCTGGTCAACACACAGTAGGAAGGAGGGAGATGAATCTGGTCACCACACTGTAGGAAGGAGGGAGGTGATTCTGGTCACCGAACGGTAGGAAGGAGGGAGATGATTCTGGTCACCACACTGTAGGAAGGAGGGAGATGATTCTGGTCACCACATTGTAGGAAGGAGGGAGGTGATTCTGGTCACCACACTGTAGGAAGGAGGGAGATGATTCTGATCACCATACTGTAGGAAGGAGGGAGGTGATTCTGGTCACCGCACGGTAGGAAGGAGGGAGATGATTCTGGTCACCACACTGTAGGAAGGAGGGAGATAATTCTGGTCACCACACTGTAGGAAGGACATGATCCTGGTCACCACAGTGTAGGAAGGACATGCTCCTGGTCATCACACTGTAGGAAGCTGCGAGATGATTCTGGTCACCACACTGTAGGAAGGAGGGAGATGATTCTGGTCACCACACTGTAGGAAGGAGGGAGGTGATTCTGGTCACCACACTGTAGGAAAGAGGGAGATGATTCTGGTCACCACACTGTAGGAAGGAGGGAGGTGATTCTGGTCACCGCACGGTGGGAAGGAGGGAGATGATTCTGGTCACCACACTGTAGGAAGGAGGGAGATGATTCTGGTCACCACACTGTAGGAAGGAGTGAGATGATTCTGGTCACCACACTGTAGGAAGGACATGATCCTGGTCACCACAGTGTAGGAAGGACATGATCGTGGTCACCACACTGTAGGAAGGCGGGAGATGATTCTGGTCACCACACTGTAGGAAGGAGAGAGATGATTCTGGTCATCACACTGTAGGAAGGACATGATTCTGGTCATCACAGTGTAGGAAGGCGGGAGGTGATTCTGGTCACCACACTGTAGGAAGGATGGAGATGATTCTGTTCACCACACTGCAGGAAGGAGTGAGATGATTCTGGTCACCACACTGTAGGAAGGAGGGAGGTGATTCTGGTCACCACACGGTAGGAAGGAGGGAGATGATTCTGGTCACCACACTGTAGGAAGGACATGATCCTGGTCACCACAGTGTAGGAAGGACATGCTCCTGGTCATCACACTATAGGAAGGAGGGAGATGATTCTGGTCACCACACTGTAGGAAGGAGGGAGGTGATTCTGGTCACCACACTGTAGGAAGGACATGATTCTGGTCACCACAGTGTAGGAAGGACATGCTCCTGGTCATCACACTGTTGGAAGGAGGGAGATGATTCTGGTCACCACACTGTAGGAAGGAGGGAGGTGATTCTGATCACCACACTGTAGGAAGGAGGGAGGTGATTCTGGTCACCGCACGGTAGGAAGGAGGGAGATGATTCTGGTGACCACTCTGTAGGAAGGAGGGAGATGATTCTGGTCACCACACTGTAGGAAGGAGGGAGGTGATTCTGGTCACCACACTGTAGGAAGGAGGGGGATGTTACTGGTCACCTCACTGTAGGAAGGAGGGAGATGTTTCTGGTCACCACACAGTAGGAAGGAGGGAGGTGATTCTGGTCACCACACTGTAGGAAGGAGGGAGGTGATTCTGGTCACCGAATGGAAGGAAGGAGGGAGATGATTCTGGTCACCACACTGTAGGAATGAGGGAGATGATTCTGGTCACCACACTGTAGAAAGGAGGGAGATGATTCTGGTCACCACACTGTAGGAAGGACATGATCCTGGTCACCACAGTGTAGGAAGGACATGCTCCTGGTCATCACACTGTAGGAAGGAGGGAGATGATTCTGGTCACCACACTGTAGGAAGGAGGGAGGTGATTCTGGTCACCACACTGTAGGAAGGAGGGAGATGATTCTGATCTCCACACTGTAGGAAGGAGGGAGGTGATTCTGGTCACCGCACGGTAGGAAGGAGGGAGATGATTCTGGTCACCACACTGTAGGAAGGACATGATCCTGGTCACCACAGTGCAGGAAGGACATGCTCCTGGTCATCACACTGTTGGAAGGAGGGAGATGATTCTGGTCACCACACTGTAGGAAGGAGGGAGGTGATTCTGATCACCACACTGTAGGAAGGAGGGAGGTGATTCTGGTCACCGCACGGTAGGAAGGAGGGAGATGATTCTGGTCACCACTCTGTAGGAAAGAGGGAGATGATTCTGGTCACCACACTGTAGGAAGGAGGGAGGTGATTCTGGTCACCACACTGTAGGAAGGAGGGGGATGATACTGGTCACCACACTGTGGGAAGGAGGGAGATGATTCTGGTCACCACACCGTAGGAAGGAGGGAGGTGATTCTGGTCACCACACTGTAGGAAGGAGGGAGGTGATTGTGGTCACCGAATGGAAGGAAGGAGGGAGATGATTCTGGTCACCACACTGTAGGAAGGAGGGAGATGATTCTGGTCACCACACTGTAGGAAGGAGGGAGATGATTCTGGTCACCACACTGCAGGAAGGAGTGAGATGATTCTGGTCACCACACTGTAGGAAGGACATGATCCTGGTCACCACAGTGTAGGAAGGACATGCTCCTGGTCACCACACTGTAGGAAGGAGGGAGATGATTCTGGTCATCACACTGTAGGAAGGAGGGACATGATTCTGGTCACCACACTGTAGGAAGGAGGGAGGTGATTCTGGTCACCACACTGTAGGAAGGACATGATTCTGGTCATCACAGCGTAGAAAGGCGGGAGGTGATTCTGGTCACCACACTGTTGGAAGGAGGGAGATGATTCTGGTCACCACACTGTAGGAAGGAGGGAAGTGATTCTGGTCACCGCACGGTAGGAAGGAGGGAGATGATTCTGGTCACCACACTGTAGGAAGGAGGGAGATGATTCTGGTCACCACACAGTAGGAAGGAGGGAGGTGATTCTGGTCAACACACAGTAGGAAGGAGGGAGATGAATCTGGTCACCACACTGTAGGAAGGAGGGAGGTGATTCTGGTCACCGAACGGTAGGAAGGAGGGAGATGATTCTGGTCACCACACTGTAGGAAGGAGGGAGATGATTCTGGTCACCACATTGTAGGAAGGAGGGAGGTGATTCTGGTCACCACACTGTAGGAAGGAGGGAGATGATTCTGATCACCATACTGTAGGAAGGAGGGAGGTGATTCTGGTCACCGCACGGTAGGAAGGAGGGAGATGATTCTGGTCACCACACTGTAGGAAGGAGGGAGATAATTCTGGTCACCACACTGTAGGAAGGACATGATCCTGGTCACCACAGTGTAGGAAGGACATGCTCCTGGTCATCACACTGTAGGAAGCTGCGAGATGATTCTGGTCACCACACTGTAGGAAGGAGGGAGATGATTCTGGTCACCACACTGTAGGAAGGAGGGAGGTGATTCTGATCACCACACTGTAGGAAGGACATGATTCTGGTCATCACAGCGTAGGAAGGCGGGAGGTGATTCTGGTCACCACACTGTAGGAAGGAGGGAGATGATTCTGGTCACCACTCTGTAGGAAGGAGGGAGATGATTCTGGTCACCACACTGTAGGAAGGAGGGAGGTGATTCTGGTCACCACACTGTAGGAAGGAGGGGGATGTTACTGGTCACCTCACTGTAGGAAGGAGGGAGATGTTTCTGGTCACCACACAGTAGGAAGGAGGGAGGTGATTCTGGTCACCACACTGTAGGAAGGAGGGAAGTGATTCTGGTCACCGAATGGAAGGAAGGAGGGAGATGATTCTGGTCACCACACTGTAGGAATGAGGGAGATGATTCTGGTCACCACACTGTAGAAAGGAGGGAGATGATTCTGGTCACCACACTGTAGGAAGGACATGATCCTGGTCACCACAGTGTAGGAAGGACATGCTCCTGGTCATCACACTGTAGGAAGGAGGGAGATGATTCTGGTCACCACACTGCAGGAAGGAGGGAGGTGATTCTGATCACCACACTGTAGGAAGGAGGGAGGTGATTCTGGTCACCGCACGGTAAGAAGGAGGGAGATGATTCTGGTCACCACTCTGTAGGAAGGAGGGAGATGATTCTGGTCACCACACTGTAGGAAGGAGGGAGGTGATTCTGGTCACCACACTGTAGGAAGGAGGGGGATGATACTGGTCACCACACTGTAGGAAGGAGGGAGATGATTCTGGTCACCACACCGTAGGAAGGAGGGAGGTGATTCTGGTCACCACACTGTAGGAAGGAGGGAGGTGATTCTGGTCACCGAATGGAAGGAAGGAGGGAGATGATTCTGGTCACCACACTGTAGGAAGGAGGGAGATGATTCTGGTCACCACACTGTAGGAAGGAGGGAGATGATTCTGGTCACCACACTGCAGGAAGGAGTGAGATGATTCTGGTCACCACACTGTAGGAAGGACATGATCCTGGTCACCACAGTGTAGGAAGGACATGCTCCTGGTCACCACACTGTAGGAAGGAGGGAGATGATTCTGGTCATCACACTGTAGGAAGGAGGGACATGATTCTGGTCACCACACTGTAGGAAGGAGGGAGGTGATTCTGGTCACCACACTGTAGGAAGGACATGATTCTGGTCATCACAGCGTAGAAAGGCGGGAGGTGATTCTGGTCACCACACTGTTGGAAGGAGGGAGATGATTCTGGTCACCACACTGTAGGAAGGAGGGAAGTGATTCTGGTCACCGCACGGTAGGAAGGAGGGAGATGATTCTGGTCACCACACTGTAGGAAGGAGGGAGATGATTCTGGTCACCACACAGTAGGAAGGAGGGAGGTGATTCTGGTCAACACACAGTAGAAAGGAGGGAGATGAATCTGGTCACCACACTGTAGGAAGGAGGGAGGTGATTCTGGTCACCGAACGGTAGGAAGGAGGGAGATGATTCTGGTCACCACACTGTAGGAAGGAGGGAGATGATTCTGGTCACCACACTGTAGGAAGGAGGGAGGTGATTCTGGTCACCACACTGTAGGAAGGAGGGAGATGATTCTGATCACCATACTGTAGGAAGGAGGGAGGTGATTCTGGTCACCGCACGGTAGGAAGGAGGGAGATGATTCTGGTCACCACACTGTAGGAAGGAGGGAGATAATTCTGGTCACCACACTGTAGGAAGGACATGATCCTGGTCACCACAGTGTAGGAAGGACATGCTCCTGGTCATCACACTGTAGGAAGCTGCGAGATGATTCTGGTCACCACACTGTAGGAAGGAGGGAGATGATTCCGGTCACCACACTGTAGGAAGGAGGGAGGTGATTCTGATCACCACACTGTAGGAAGGACATGATTCTGGTCATCACAGCGTAGGAAGGCGGGAGGTGATTCTGGTCACCACACTGTAGGAAGGAGGGAGATGATTCTGGTCACCACACTGTAGGAAGGAGGGAGGTGATTCTGGTCACCACACTGTAGGAAGGAGGGAGATGATTCTGATCTCCACACTGTAGGAAGGAGGGAGGTGATTCTGCTCACCGCACGGTAGGAAGGAGGGAGATGATTCTGGTCACCACACTGTAGGAAGGACATGATCCTGGTCACCACAGTGTAGGAAGGAGGGAGGTGATTCTGATCACCACACTGTAGGAAGGACATGATTCTGGTCATCACAGCGTAGGAAGGCGGGAGGTGATTCTGGTCACCACACTGTAGGAAGGAGGGAGATGATTCTTGTCACCACACTGTAGGAAGGAGGGAGGTGATTCTGGTAACCGCACGGTAGGAAGGAGGGAGATGATTGTGGTCACCACTCTGTAGGAAGGAGGGAGATGATTCTTGTCACCACACTGTAGGAAGGAGGGAGGTGATTCTGGTCACCACACTGTAGGAAGGAGGGGGATGATACTGGTCACCACACTGTAGGAAGGAGGGAGGTGATTCTGGTCACCACACTGTCGAAAGGAGGGAGATGATTCTGGTCACCACACTGTAGGAAGGAGGGAGGTGATTCTGGTCACCGCACGGTGGGAAGGAGGGAGATGATTCTGGTCACCACACTGTAGGAAGGAGGGAGATGATTCTGGTCCCCACACTGTAGGAAGGAGTGAGATGATTCTGGTCACCACACTGTAGGAAGGACATGATCCTGGTCACCACAGTGTAGGAAGGACATGATCCTGGTCACCACACTGTAGGAAGGCGGGAGATGATTCTGGTCACCACACTGTAGGAAGGAGAGAGATGATTCTGGTCATCACACTGTAGGAAGGACATGATTCTGGTCATCACAGTGTAGGAAGGCGGGAGGTGATTCTGGTCACCACACTGTAGGAAGGATGGAGATGATTCTGTTCACCACACTGCAGGAAGGAGTGAGATGATTCTGGTCACCACACTGTAGGAAGGAGGGAGGTGATTCTGGTCACCACACGGTAGGAAGGAGGGAGATGATTCTGGTCACCACACTGTAGGAAGGACATGATCCTGGTCACCACAGTGTAGGAAGTACATGCTCCTGGTCATCACACTATAGGAAGGAGGGAGGTGATTCTGGTCACCACACTGTAGGAAGGACATGATTCTGGTCACCACAGTGTAGGAAGGACATGCTCCTGGTCATCACACTGTTGGAAGGAGGGAGATGATTCTGGTCACCACACTGTAGGAAGGAGGGAGGTGATTCTGATCACCACACTGTAGGAAGGAGGGAGGTGATTCTGGTCACCGCACGGTAGGAAGGAGGGAGATGATTCTGGTCACCACTCTGTAGGAAGGAGGGAGATGATTCTGGTCACCACACTGTAGGAAGGAGGGAGGTGATTCTGGTCACCACACTGTAGGAAGGAGGGGGATGTTACTGGTCACCTCACTGTAGGAAGGAGGGAGATGTTTCTGGTCACCACACAGTAGGAAGGAGGGAGGTGATTCTGGTCACCACACTGTAGGAAGGAGGGAGGTGATTCTGGTCACCGAATGGAAGGAAGGAGGGAGATGATTCTGGTCACCACACTGTAGGAATGAGGGAGATGATTCTGGTCACCACACTGTAGAAAGGAGGGAGATGATTCTGGTCACCACACTGTAGGAAGGACATGATCCTGGTCACCACAGTGTAGGAAGGACATGCTCCTGGTCATCACACTGTAGGAAGGAGGGAGATGATTCTGGTCACCACACTGTAGGAAGGAGGGAGGTGATTCTGGTCACCACACTGTACGAAGGAGGGAGATGATTCTGATCTCCACACTGTAGGAAGGAGGGAGGTGATTCTGGTCACCGCACGGTAGGAAGGAGGGAGATGATTCTGGTCACCACACTGTAGGAAGGACATGATGCTGGTCACCACAGTGCAGGAAGGACATGCTCCTGGTCATCACACTGTTGGAAGGAGGGAGATGATTCTGGTCACCACACTGTAGGAAGGAGGGAGGTGATTCTGATCACCGCACTGTAGGAAGGAGGGAGGTGATTCTGGTCACCGCACGGTAGGAAGGAGGGAGATGATTCTGGTCACCACTCTGTAGGAAGGAGGGAGATGATTCTGGTCACCACACTGTAGGAAGGAGGGAGGTGATTCTGGTCACCACACTGTAGGAAGGAGGGGGATGATACTGGTCACCACACTGTAGGAAGGAGGGAGATGATTCTGGTCACCACACCGTAGGAAGGAGGGAGGTGATTCTGGTCACCACACTGTAGGAAGGAGGGAGGTGATTCTGGTCACCGAATGGAAGGAAGGAGGGAGATGATTCTGGTCACCACACTGTAGGAAGGAGGGAGATGATTCTGGTCACCACACTGCAGGAAGGAGTGAGATGATTCTGGTCACCACACTGTAGGAAGGAGGGAGATGATTCTGGTCACCACACCGTAGGAAGGAGGGAGGTGATTCTGGTCACCACACTGTAGGAAGGAGGGAGGTGATTGTGGTCACCGAATGGAAGGAAGGAGGGAGATGATTCTGGTCACCACACTGTAGGAAGGAGGGAGATGATTCTGGTCACCACACTGTAGGAAGGAGGGAGATGATTCTGGTCACCACACTGCAGGAAGGAGTGAGATGATTCTGGTCACCACACTGTAGGAAGGACATGATCCTGGTCACCACAGTGTAGGAAGGACATGCTCCTGGTCACCACACTGTAGGAAGGAGGGAGATGATTCTGGTCATCACACTGTAGGAAGGAGGGACATGATTCTGGTCACCACACTGTAGGAAGGAGGGAGGTGATTCTGGTCACCACACTGTAGGAAGGACATGATTCTGGTCATCACAGCGTAGAAAGGCGGGAGGTGATTCTGGTCACCACACTGTTGGAAGGAGGGAGATGATTCTGGTCACCACACTGTAGGAAGGAGGGAAGTGATTCTGGTCACCGCACGGTAGGAAGGAGGGAGATGATTCTGGTCACCACACTGTAGGAAGGAGGGAGATGATTCTGGTCACCACACAGTAGGAAGGAGGGAGGTGATTCTGGTCAACACACAGTAGGAAGGAGGGAGATGAATCTGGTCACCACACTGTAGGAAGGAGGGAGGTGATTCTGGTCACCGAACGGTAGGAAGGAGGGAGATGATTCTGGTCACCACACTGTAGGAAGGAGGGAGATGATTCTGGTCACCACATTGTAGGAAGGAGGGAGGTGATTCTGGTCACCACACTGTAGGAAGGAGGGAGATGATTCTGATCACCATACTGTAGGAAGGAGGGAGGTGATTCTGGTCACCGCACGGTAGGAAGGAGGGAGATGATTCTGGTCACCACACTGTAGGAAGGAGGGAGATAATTCTGGTCACCACACTGTAGGAAGGACATGATCCTGGTCACCACAGTGTAGGAAGGACATGCTCCTGGTCATCACACTGTAGGAAGCTGCGAGATGATTCTGGTCACCACACTGTAGGAAGGAGGGAGATGATTCTGGTCACCACACTGTAGGAAGGAGGGAGGTGATTCTGATCACCACACTGTAGGAAGGACATGATTCTGGTCATCACAGCGTAGGAAGGCGGGAGGTGATTCTGGTCACCACACTGTAGGAAGGAGGGAGATGATTCTTGTCACCACACTGTAGGAAGGAGGGAGATGATTCTGGTAACCGCACGGTAGGAAGGAGGGAGATGATTGTGGTCACCACTCTGTAGGAAGGAGGGAGATGATTCTGGTCACCACACTGTAGGAAGGAGGGGGATGATACTGGTCACCACACTGTAGGAAGGAGGGAGGTGATTCTGGTCACCACAGTGTCGAAAGGAGGGAGATGATTCTGGTCACCACACTGTAGGAAGGAGGGAGATGATACTGGTCACCACACTGTAGGAAGGAGGGAGGTGATTCTGGTCACCACACTGTAGGAAGGAGGGGGATGATACTGGTCACCACACTGTAGGAAGGAGGGAGGTGATTCTGGTCACCACAGTGTCGAAAGGAGGGAGATGATTCTGGTCACCACACTGTAGGAAGGAGGGAGATGATTCTGGTCACCACACTGTAGGAAGGAGGGAGATGATTCTGGTCACCACACTGTAGGAAGGAGGGAGATGATACTGGTCACCACACTGTAGGAAGGAGGGAGGTGATTCTGGTCACCACACTGTAGGAAAGAGAGAGATGATTCTGGTCACCACACTGTAGGAAGGAGGGAGGTGATTCTGGTCACCGCACGGTGGGAAGGAGGGAGATGATTCTGGTCACCACACTGTAGGAAGGAGGGAGATGATTCTGGTCACCACACTGTAGGAAGGAGTGAGATGATTCTGCTCACCACACTGTAGGAAGGACATGATCCTGGTCACCACAGTGTAGGAAGGACATGATCCTGGTCACCACACTGTAGGAAGGCGGGAGATGATGCTGGTCACCACACTGTAGGAAGGAGAGAGATGATTCTGGTCATCACACTGTAGGAAGGACATGATTCTGGTCATCACAGTGTAGGAAGGCGGGAGGTGATTCTGATAACCACACTGTAGGAAGGATGGAGATGATTCTGGTCACCACACTGCAGGAAGGAGTGAGATGATTCTGGTCACCACACTGTAGGAAGGAGGGAGGTGATTCTGGTCACCACACGGTAGGAAGGAGGGAGATGATTCTGGTCACCACACTGTAGGAAGGACATGATCCTGGTCACCACAGTGTAGGAAGGACATGCTCCTGGTCATCACACTATAGGAAGGAGGGAGATGATTCTGGTCACCACACTGTAGGAAGGAGGGAGGTGATTCTGGTCACCACACTGTAGGAAGGACATGATTCTGGTCACCACAGTGTAGGAAGGACATGCTCCTGGTCATCACACTGTTGGAAGGAGGGAGATGATTCTGGTCACCACACTGTAGGAAGGAGGGAGGTGATTCTGATCACCACACTGTAGGAAGGAGGGAGGTGATTCTGGTCACCGCACGGTAGGAAGGAGGGAGGTGATTCTGGTCACCACTCTGTAGGAAGGAGGGAGATGATTCTGGTCACCACACTGTAGGAAGGAGGGAGGTGATTCTGGTCACCACACTGTAGGAAGGAGGGGGATGTTACTGGTCACCTCACTGTAGGAAGGAGGGAGATGTTTCTGGTCACCACACAGTAGGAAGGAGGGAGGTGATTCTGGTCACCACACTGTAGGAAGGAGGGAAGTGATTCTGGTCACCGAATGGAAGGAAGGAGGGAGATGATTCTGGTCACCACACTGTAGGAATGAGGGAGATGATTCTGGTCACCACACTGTAGAAAGGAGGGAGATGATTCTGGTCACCACACTGTAGGAAGGACATGATCCTGGTCACCACAGTGTAGGAAGGACATGCTCCTGGTCATCACACTGTAGGAAGGAGGGAGATGATTCTGGTCACCACACTGTAGGAAGGAGGGAGGTGATTCTGGTCACCACACTGTAGGAAGGAGGGAGATGATTCTGATCTCCACACTGTAGGAAGGAGGGAGGTGATTCTGGTCACCGCACGGTAGGAAGGAGGGAGATGATTCTGGTCACCACACTGTAGGAAGGACATGATCCTGGTCACCACAGTGTAGGAAGGACATGCTCCTGGTCATCACACTGTTGGAAGGAGGGAGATGATTCTGGTCACCACACTGTAGGAAGGAGGGAGGTGATTCTGATCACCACACTGTAGGAAGGAGGGAGGTGATTCTGGTCACCGCACGGTAAGAAGGAGGGAGATGATTCTGGTCACCACTCTGTAGGAAGGAGGGAGATGATTCTGGTCACCACACTGTAGGAAGGAGGGAGGTGATTCTGGTCACCACACTGTAGGAAGGAGGGGGATGATACTGGTCACCACACTGTAGGAAGGAGGGAGATGATTCTGGTCACCACACCGTAGGAAGGAGGGAGGTGATTCTGGTCACCACACTGTAGGAAGGAGGGAGGTGATTCTGGTCACCGAATGGAAGGAAGGAGGGAGATGATTCTGGTCACCACACTGTAGGAAGGAGGGAGATGATTCTGGTCACCACACTGTAGGAAGGAGGGAGATGATTCTGGTCACCACACTGCAGGAAGGAGTGAGATGATTCTGGTCACCACACTGTAGGAAGGACATGATCCTGGTCACCACAGTGTAGGAAGGACATGCTCCTGGTCACCACACTGTTGGAAGGAGGGAGATGATTCTGGTCATCACACTGTAGGAAGGAGGGACATGATTCTGGTCACCACACTGTAGGAAGGAGGGAGGTGATTCTGGTCACCACACTGTAGGAAGGACATGATTCTGGTCATCACAGCGTAGAAAGGCGGGAGGTGATTCTGGTCACCACACTGTTGGAAGGAGGGAGATGATTCTGGTCACCACACTGTAGGAAGGAGGGAAGTGATTCTGGTCACCGCACGGTAGGAAGGAGGGAGATGATTCTGGTCACCACACTGTAGGAAGGAGGGAGATGATTCTGGTCACCACACAGTAGGAAGGAGGGAGGTGATTCTGGTCAACACACAGTAGGAAGGAGGGAGATGAATCTGGTCACCAGACTGTAGGAAGGAGGGAGGTGATTCTGGTCACCGAACGGTAGGAAGGAGGGAGATGATTCTGGTCACCACACTGTAGGAAGGAGGGAGATGATTCTGGTCACCACACTGTAGGAAGGAGGGAGGTGATTCTGGTCACCACACTGTAGGAAGGAGGGAGATGATTCTGATCACCATACTGTAGGAAGGAGGGAGGTGATTCTGGTCACCGCACGGTAGGAAGGAGGGAGATGATTCTGGTCACCACACTGTAGGAAGGAGGGAGATAATTCTGGTCACCACACTGTAGGAAGGACATGATCCTGGTCACCACAGTGTAGGAAGGACATGCTCCTGGTCATCACACTGTAGGAAGCTGCGAGATGATTCTGGTCACCACACTGTAGGAAGGAGGGAGATGATTCCGGTCACCACACTGTAGGAAGGAGGGAGGTGATTCTGATCACCACACTGTAGGAAGGACATGATTCTGGTCATCACAGCGTAGGAAGGCGGGAGGTGATTCTGGTCACCACACTGTAGGAAGGAGGGAGATGATTCTGGTCACCACACTGTAGGAAGGAGGGAGGTGATTCTGGTCACCACACTGTAGGAAGGAGGGAGATGATTCTGATCTCCACACTGTAGGAAGGAGGGAGGTGATTCTGCTCACCGCACGGTAGGAAGGAGGGAGATGATTCTGGTCACCACACTGTAGGAAGGACATGATCCTGGTCACCACAGTGTAGGAAGGAGGGAGGTGATTCTGATCACCACACTGTAGGAAGGACATGATTCTGGTCATCACAGCGTAGGAAGGCGGGAGGTGATTCTGGTCACCACACTGTAGGAAGGAGGGAGATGATTCTTGTCACCACACTGTAGGAAGGAGGGAGGTGATTCTGGTAACCGCACGGTAGGAAGGAGGGAGATGATTGTGGTGACCACTCTGTAGGAAGGAGGGAGATGATTCTTGTCACCACACTGTAGGAAGGAGGGAGGTGATTCTGGTCACCACACTGTAGGAAGGAGGGGGATGATACTGGTCACCACACTGTAGGAAGGAGGGAGGTGATTCTGGTCACCACACTGTCGAAAGGAGGGAGATGATTCTGGTCACCACACTGTAGGAAGGAGGGAGATGATTCTGGTCACCACACTGTAGGAAGGAGGGAGATGATTCTGGTCACCACACTGTAGGAAGGAGGGAGATGATACTGGTCACCACACTGTAGGAAGGAGGGAGGTGATTCTGGTCACCACACTGTAGGAAAGAGGGAGATGATTCTGGTCACCACACTGTAGGAAGGAGGGAGGTGATTCTGGTCACCGCACGGTGGGAAGGAGGGAGATGATTCTGGTCACCACACTGTAGGAAGGAGGGAGATGATTCTGGTCCCCACACTGTAGGAAGGAGTGAGATGATTCTGGTCACCACACTGTAGGAAGGACATGATCCTGGTCACAACAGTGTAGGAAGGACATGATCCTGGTCACCACACTGTAGGAAGGCGGGAGATGATTCTGGTCACCACACTGTAGGAAGGAGAGAGATGATTCTGGTCATCACACTGTAGGAAGGACATGATTCTGGTCATCACAGTGTAGGAAGGCGGGAGGTGATTCTGGTCACCACACTGTAGGAAGGATGGAGATGATTCTGTTCACCACACTGCAGGAAGGAGTGAGATGATTCTGGTCACCACACTGTAGGAAGGAGGGAGGTGATTCTGGTCACCACACGGTAGGAAGGAGGGAGATGATTCTGGTCACCACACTGTAGGAAGGACATGATCCTGGTCACCACAGTGTAGGAAGGACATGCTCCTGGTCATCACACTATAGGAAGGAGGGAGATGATTCTGGTCACCACACTGTAGGAAGGAGGGAGGTGATTCTGGTCACCACACTGTAGGAAGGACATGATTCTGGTCACCACAGTGTAGGAAGGACATGCTCCTGGTCATCACACTGTTGGAAGGAGGGAGATGATTCTGGTCACCACACTGTAGGAAGGAGGGAGGTGATTCTGATCACCACACTGTAGGAAGGAGGGAGGTGATTCTGGTCACCGCACGGTAGGAAGGAGGGAGATGATTCTGGTCACCACTCTGTAGGAAGGAGGGAGATGATTCTGGTCACCACACTGTAGGAAGGAGGGAGGTGATTCTGGTCACCACACTGTAGGAAGGAGGGGGATGTTACTGGTCACCTCACTGTAGGAAGGAGGGAGATGTTTCTGGTCACCACACAGTAGGAAGGAGGGAGGTGATTCTGGTCACCACACTGTAGGAAGGAGGGAGGTGATTCTGGTCACCGAATGGAAGGAAGGAGGGAGATGATTCTGGTCACCACACTGTAGGAATGAGGGAGATGATTCTGGTCACCACACTGTAGAAAGGAGGGAGATGATTCTGGTCACCACACTGTAGGAAGGACATGATCCTGGTCACCACAGTGTAGGAAGGACATGCTCCTGGTCATCACACTGTAGGAAGGAGGGAGATGATTCTGGTCACCACACTGTAGGAAGGAGGGAGGTGATTCTGGTCACCACACTGTAGGAAGGAGGGAGATGATTCTGATCTCCACACTGTAGGAAGGAGGGAGGTGATTCTGGTCACCACACGGTAGGAAGGAGGGAGATGATTCTGGTCACCACACTGTAGGAAGGACATGATCCTGGTCACCACAGTGCAGGAAGGACATGCTCCTGGTCATCACACTGTTGGAAGGAGGGAGATGATTCTGGTCACCACACTGTAGGAAGGAGGGAGGTGATTCTGATGACCGCACTGTAGGAAGGAGGGAGGTGAATCTGGTCACCGCACGGTAGGAAGGAGGGAGATGATTCTGGTCACCACTCTGTAGGAAGGAGGGAGATGATTCTGGTCACCACACTGTAGGAAGGAGGGAGGTGATTCTGGTCACCACACTGTAGGAAGGAGGGGGATGATACTGGTCACCACACTGTAGGAAGGAGGGAGATGATTCTGGTCACCACACCGTAGGAAGGAGGGAGGTGATTCTGGTCACCACACTGTAGGAAGGAGGGAGGTGATTGTGGTCACCGAATGGAAGGAAGGAGGGAGATGATTCTGGTCACCACACTGTAGGAAGGAGGGAGATGATTCTGGTCACCACACTGTAGGAAGGAGGGAGATGATTCTGGTCACCACACTGCAGGAAGGAGTGAGATGATTCTGGTCACCACACTGTAGGAAGGACATGATCCTGGTCACCACAGTGTAGGAAGGACATGCTCCTGGTCACCACACTGTAGGAAGGAGGGAGATGATTCTGGTCATCACACTGTAGGAAGGAGGGACATGATTCTGGTCACCACACTGTAGGAAGGAGGGAGGTGATTCTGGTCACCACACTGTAGGAAGGACATGATTCTGGTCATCACAGCGTAGAAAGGCGGGAGGTGATTCTGGTCACCACACTGTTGGAAGGAGGGAGATGATTCTGGTCACCACACTGTAGGAAGGAGGGAAGTGATTCTGGTCACCGCACGGTAGGAAGGAGGGAGATGATTCTGGTCACCACACTGTAGGAAGGAGGGAGATGATTCTGGTCACCACACAGTAGGAAGGAGGGAGGTGATTCTGGTCAACACACAGTAGGAAGGAGGGAGATGAATCTGGTCACCACACTGTAGGAAGGAGGGAGGTGATTCTGGTCACCGAACGGTAGGAAGGAGGGAGATGATTCTGGTCACCACACTGTAGGAAGGAGGGAGATGATTCTGGTCACCACATTGTAGGAAGGAGGGAGGTGATTCTGGTCACCACACTGTAGGAAGGAGGGAGATGATTCTGATCACCATACTGTAGGAAGGAGGGAGATGATTCTGGTCACCGCACGGTAGGAAGGAGGGAGATGATTCTGGTCACCACACTGTAGGAAGGAGGGAGATAATTCTGGTCACCACACTGTAGGAAGGACATGATCCTGGTCACCACAGTGTAGGAAGGACATGCTCCTGGTCATCACACTGTAGGAAGCTGCGAGATGATTCTGGTCACCACACTGTAGGAAGGAGGGAGATGATTCTGGTCACCACACTGTAGGAAGGAGGGAGGTGATTCTGGTCACCACACTGTAGGAAAGAGGGAGATGATTCTGGTCACCACACTGTAGGAAGGAGGGAGGTGATTCTGGACACCGCACGGTGGGAAGGAGGGAGATGATTCTGGTCACCACACTGTAGGAAGGAGGGAGATGATTCTGGTCACCACACTGTAGGAAGGAGTGAGATGATTCTGGTCACCACACTGTAGGAAGGACATGATCCTGGTCACCACAGTGTAGGAAGGACATGATCCTGGTCACCACACTGTAGGAAGGCGGGAGATGATTCTGGTCACCACACTGTAGGAAGGAGTGAGATGATTCTGGTCACCACACTGTAGGAAGGACATGATCCTGGTCACCACAGTGTAGGAAGGACATGATCCTGGTCACCACACTGTAGGAAGGCGGGAGATGATTCTGGTCACCACACTGTAGGAAGGAGAGAGATGATTCTGGTCATCACACTGTAGGAAGGACATGATTCTGGTCATCACAGTGTAGGAAGGCGGGAGGTGATTCTGGTCACCACACTGTAGGAAGGATGGAGATGATTCTGTTCACCACACTGCAGGAAGGAGTGAGATGATTCTGGTCACCACACTGTAGGAAGGAGGGAGGTGATTCTGGTCACCACACGGTAGGAAGGAGGGAGATGATTCTGGTCACCACACTGTAGGAAGGACATGATCCTGGTCACCACAGTGTAGGAAGGACATGCTCCTGGTCATCACACTATAGGAAGGAGGGAGATGATTCTGGTCACCACACTGTAGGAAGGAGGGAGGTGATTCTGGTCACCACACTGTAGGAAGGACATGATTCTGGTCACCACAGTGTAGGAAGGACATGCTCCTGGTCATCACACTGTTGGAAGGAGGGAGATGATTCTGGTCACCACACTGTAGGAAGGAGGGAGGTGATTCTGATCACCACACTGTAGGAAGGAGGGAGGTGATTCTGGTCACCGCACGGTAGGAAGGAGGGAGATGATTCTGGTCACCACTCTGTAGGAAGGAGGGAGATGATTCTGGTCACCACACTGTAGGAAGGAGGGAGGTGATTCTGGTCACCACACTGTAGGAAGGAGGGGGATGTTACTGGTCACCTCACTGTAGGAAGGAGGGAGATGTTTCTGGTCACCACACAGTAGGAAGGAGGGAGGTGACTCTGGTCACCACACTGTAGGAAGGAGGGAGGTGATTCTGGTCACCGAATGGAAGGAAGGAGGGAGATGATTCTGGTCACCACACTGTAGGAATGAGGGAGATGATTCTGGTCACCACACTGTAGAAAGGAGGGAGATGATTCTGGTCACCACACTGTAGGAAGGACATGATCCTGGTCACCACAGTGTAGGAAGGACATGCTCCTGGTCATCACACTGTAGGAAGGAGGGAGATGATTCTGGTCACCACACTGTAGGAAGGAGGGAGGTGATTCTGGTCACCACACTGTAGGAAGGAGGGAGATGATTCTGATCTCCACACTGTAGGAAGGAGGGAGGTGATTCTGGTCACCGCACGGTAGGAAGGAGGGAGATGATTCTGGTCACCACACTGTAGGAAGGACATGATCCTGGTCACCACAGTGCAGGAAGGACATGCTCCTGGTCATCACACTGTTGGAAGGAGGGAGATGATTCTGGTCACCACACTGTAGGAAGGAGGGAGGTGATTCTGATCACCGCACTGTAGGAAGGAGGGAGGTGATTCTGGTCACCGCACGGTAGGAAGGAGGGAGATGATTCTGGTCACCACTCTGTAGGAAGGAGGGAGATGATTCTGGTCACCACACTGTAGGAAGGAGGGAGGTGATTCTGGTCACCACACTGTAGGAAGGAGGGGGATGATACTGGTCACCACACTGTAGGAAGGAGGGAGATGATTCTGGTCACCACACCGTAGGAAGGAGGGAGGTGATTCTGGTCACCACACTGTAGGAAGGAGGGAGGTGATTGTGGTCACCGAATGGAAGGAAGGAGGGAGATGATTCTGGTCACCACACTGTAGGAAGGAGGGAGATGATTCTGGTCACCACACTGTAGGAAGGAGGGAGATGATTCTGGTCACCACACTGCAGGAAGGAGTGAGATGATTCTGGTCACCACACTGTAGGAAGGACATGATCCTGGTCACCACAGTGTAGGAAGGACATGCTCCTGGTCACCACACTGTAGGAAGGAGGGAGATGATTCTGGTCATCACACTGTAGGAAGGAGGGACATGATTCTGGTCACCACACTGTAGGAAGGAGGGAGGTGATTCTGGTCACCACACTGTAGGAAGGACATGATTCTGGTCATCACAGCGTAGAAAGGCGGGAGGTGATTCTGGTCACCACACTGTTGGAAGGAGGGAGATGATTCTGGTCACCACACTGTAGGAAGGAGGGAAGTGATTCTGGTCACCGCACGGTAGGAAGGAGGGAGATGATTCTGGTCACCACACTGTAGGAAGGAGGGAGATGATTCTGGTCACCACACAGTAGGAAGGAGGGAGGTGATTCTGGTCAACACACAGTAGGAAGGAGGGAGATGAATCTGGTCACCACACGGTAGGAAGGAGGGAGGTGATTCTGGTCACCGAACGGTAGGAAGGAGGGAGATGATTCTGGTCACCACACTGTAGGAAGGAGGGAGATGATTCTGGTCACCACATTGTAGGAAGGAGGGAGGTGATTCTGGTCACCACACTGTAGGAAGGAGGGAGATGATTCTGATCACCATACTGTAGGAAGGAGGGAGGTGATTCTGGTCACCGCACGGTAGGAAGGAGGGAGATGATTCTGGTCACCACACTGTAGGAAGGAGGGAGATAATTCTGGTCACCACACTGTAGGAAGGACATGATCCTGGTCACCACAGTGTAGGAAGGACATGCTCCTGGTCATCACACTGTAGGAAGCTGCGAGATGATTCTGGTCACCACACTGTAGGAAGGAGGGAGATGATTCTGGTCACCACACTGTAGGAAGGAGGGAGGTGATTCTGGTCACCACACTGTAGGAAAGAGGGAGATGATTCTGGTCACCACACTGTAGGAAGGAGGGAGGTGATTCTGGTCACCGCACGGTGGGAAGGAGGGAGATGATTCTGGTCACCACACTGTAGGAAGGAGGGAGATGATTCTGGTCACCACACTGTAGGAAGGAGTGAGATGATTCTGGTCACCACACTGTAGGAAGGACATGATCCTGGTCACCACAGTGTAGGAAGGACATGATCCTGGTCACCACACTGTAGGAAGGCGGGAGATGATTCTGGTCACCACACTGTAGGAAGGAGAGAGATGATTCTGGTCATCACACTGTAGGAAGGACATGATTCTGGTCATCACAGTGTAGGAAGGCGGGAGGTGATTCTGGTCACCACACTGTAGGAAGGATGGAGATGATTCTGTTCACCACACTGCAGGAAGGAGTGAGATGATTCTGGTCACCACACTGTAGGAAGGAGGGAGGTGATTCTGGTCACCACACGGTAGGAAGGAGGGAGATGATTCTGGTCACCACACTGTAGGAAGGACATGATCCTGGTCACCACAGTGTAGGAAGGACATGCTCCTGGTCATCACACTATAGGAAGGAGGGAGATGATTCTGGTCACCACACTGTAGGAAGGAGGGAGGTGATTCTGGTCACCACACTGTAGGAAGGACATGATTCTGGTCACCACAGTGTAGGAAGGCCATGCTCCTGGTCATCACACTGTTGGAAGGAGGGAGATGATTCTGGTCACCACACTGTAGGAAGGAGGGAGGTGATTCTGATCACCACACTGTAGGAAGGAGGGAGGTGATTCTGGTCACCGCACGGTAGGAAGGAGGGAGATGATTCTGGTCACCACTCTGTAGGAAGGAGGGAGATGATTCTGGTCACCACACTGTAGGAAGGAGGGAGGTGATTCTGGTCACCACACTGTAGGAAGGAGGGGGATGTTACTGGTCACCTCACTGTAGGAAGGAGGGAGATGTTTCTGGTCACCACACAGTAGGAAGGAGGGAGGTGATTCTGGTCACCACACTGTAGGAAGGAGGGAGGTGATTCTGGTCACCGAATGGAAGGAAGGAGGGAGATGATTCTGGTCACCACACTGTAGGAATGAGGGAGATGATTCTGGTCACCACACTGTAGAAAGGAGGGAGATGATTCTGGTCACCACACTGTAGGAAGGACATGATCCTGGTCACCACAGTGTAGGAAGGACATGCTCCTGGTCATCACACTGTAGGAAGGAGGGAGATGATTCTGGTCACCACACTGTAGGAAGGAGGGAGGTGATTCTGGTCACCACACTGTAGGAAGGAGGGAGATGATTCTGATCTCCACACTGTAGGAAGGAGGGAGGTGATTCTGGTCACCGCACGGTAGGAAGGAGGGAGATGATTTTGGTCACCACACTGTAGGAAGGACATGATCCTGGTCACCACAGTGCAGGAAGGACATGCTCCTGGTCATCACACTGTTGGAAGGAGGGAGATGATACTGGTCACCACACTGTAGGAAGGAGGGAGGTGATTCTGATCACCACACTGTAGGAAGGAGGGAGGTGATTGTGGTCACCGAATGGAAGGAAGGAGGGAGATGATTCTGGTCACCACACTGTAGGAAGGAGGGAGATGATTCTGGTCACCACACTGTAGGAAGGAGGGAGATGATTCTGGTCACCACACTGCAGGAAGGAGTGAGATGATTCTGGTCACCACACTGTAGGAAGGACATGATCCTGGTCACCACAGTGTAGGAAGGACATGCTCCTGGTCACCACACTGTAGGAAGGAGGGAGATGATTCTGGTCATCACACTGTAGGAAGGAGGGACATGATTCTGGTCACCACACTGTAGGAAGGAGGGAGGTGATTCTGGTCACCACACTGTAGGAAGGACATGATTCTGGTCATCACAGCGTAGAAAGGCGGGAGGTGATTCTGGTCACCACACTGTTGGAAGGAGGGAGATGATTCTGGTCACCACACTGTAGGAAGGAGGGAAGTGATTCTGGTCACCGCACGGTAGGAAGGAGGGAGATGATTCTGGTCACCACACTGTAGGAAGGAGGGAGATGATTCTGGTCACCACACAGTAGGAATGAGGGAGGTGATTCTGGTCAACACACAGTAGGAAGGAGGGAGATGAATCTGGTCACCACACTGTAGGAAGGAGGGAGGTGATTCTGGTCACCGAACGGTAGGAAGGAGGGAGATGATTCTGGTCACCACACTGTAGGAAGGAGGGAGATGATTCTGGTCACCACATTGTAGGAAGGAGGGAGGTGATTCTGGTCACCACACTGTAGGAAGGAGGGAGATGATTCTGATCACCATACTGTAGGAAGGAGGGAGGTGATTCTGGTCACCGCACGGTAGGAAGGAGGGAGGTGATTCTGGTCACCACACTGTAGGAAGGAGGGAGATAATTCTGGTCACCACACTGTAGGAAGGACATGATCCTGGTCACCACAGTGTAGGAAGGACATGCTCCTGGTCATCACACTGTAGGAAGCTGCGAGATGATTCTGGTCACCACACTGTAGGAAGGAGGGAGATGATTCTGGTCACCACACTGTAGGAAGGAGGGAGGTGATTCTGATCACCACACTGTAGGAAGGACATGATTCTGGTCATCACAGCGTAGGAAGGCGGGAGGTGATTCTGGTCACCACACTGTAGGAAGGAGGGAGATGATTCTTGTCACCACACTGTAGGAAGGAGGGAGATGATTCTGGTAACCGCACGGTAGGAAGGAGGGAGATGATTGTGGTCACCACTCTGTAGGAAGGAGGGAGATGATTCTGGTCACCACACTGTAGGAAGGAGGGAGGTGATTCTGGTCACCACACTGTAGGAAGGAGGGGGATGATACTGGTCACCACACTGTAGGAAGGAGGGAGGTGATTCTGGTCACCACACTGTCGAAAGGAGGGAGATGATTCTGGTCACCACACTGTAGGAAGGAGGGAGATGATTCTGGTCACCACACTGTAGGAAGGAGGGAGATGATTCTGGTCACCACACTGTAGGAAGGAGGGAGATGATACTGGTCACCACACTGTAGGAAGGAGGGAGGTGATTCTGGTCACCACACTGTAGGAAAGAGGGAGATGATTCTGGTCACCACACTGTAGGAAGGAGGGAGGTGATTCTGGTCACCGCACGGTGGGAAGGAGGGAGATGATTCTGGTCACCACACTGTAGGATGGAGGGAGATGATTCTGGTCACCACACTGTAGGAAGGAGTGAGATGATTCTGGTCACCACACTGTAGGAAGGACATGATCCTTGTCACCACAGTGTAGGAAGGACATGATCCTGGTCACCACACTGTAGGAAGGCGGGAGATGATTCTGGTCACCACACTGTAGGAAGGAGAGAGATGATTCTGGTCATCACACTGTAGGAAGGACATGATTCTGGTCATCACAGTGTAGGAAGGCGGGAGGTGATTCTGGTCACCACACTGTAGGAAGGATGGAGATGATTCTGGTCACCACACTGCAGGAAGGAGTGAGATGATTCTGGTCACCACACTGTAGGAAGGAGGGAGGTGATTCTGGTCACCACACGGTAGGAAGGAGGGAGATGATTCTGGTCACCACACTGTAGGAAGGACATGATCCTGGTCACCACAGTGTAGGAAGGACATGCTCCTGCTCATCACACTATAGGAAGGAGGGAGATGATTCTGGTCACCACACTGTAGGAAGGAGGGAGGTGATTCTGGTCACCACACTGTTGGAAGGACATGATTCTGGTCACCACAGTGTAGGAAGGACATGCTCCTGGTCATCACACTGTTGGAAGGAGGGAGATGATTCTGGTCACCACACTGTAGGAAGGAGGGAGGTGATTCTGATCACCACACTGTAGGAAGGAGGGAGGTGATTCTGGTCACCGCACGGTAGGAAGGAGGGAGATGATTCTGGTCACCACTCTGTAGGAAGGAGGGAGATGATTCTGGTCACCACACTGTAGGAAGGAGGGAGGTGATTCTGGTCACCACACTGTAGGAAGGAGGGGGATGTTACTGGTCACCACACTGTAGGAAGGAGGGAGATGTTTCTGGTCACCACACAGTAGGAAGGAGGGAGGTGATTCTGGTCACCACACTGTAGGAAGGAGGGAGGTGATTCTGGTCACCGAATGGAAGGAAGGAGGGAGATGATTCTGGTCACCACACTGTAGGAATGAGGGAGATGATTCTGGTCACCACACTGTAGAAAGGAGGGAGATGATTCTGGTCACCACACTGTAGGAAGGACATGATCCTGGTCACCACAGTGTAGGAAGGACATGCTCCTGGTCATCACACTGTAGGAAGGAGGGAGATGATTCTGGTCACCACACTGTAGGAAGGAGGGAGGTGATTCTGGTCACCACACTGTAGGAAGGAGGGAGATGATTCTGATCTCCACACTGTAGGAAGGAGGGAGGTGATTCTGGTCACCGCACGGTAGGAAGGAGGGAGATGATTCTGGTCACCACACTGTAGGAAGGACATGATCCTGGTCACCACAGTGTAGGAAGGAGGGAGGTGATTCTGATCACCACACTGTAGGAAGGACATGATTCTGGTCATCACAGCGTAGGAAGGCGGGAGGTGATTCTGGTCACCACACTGTAGGAAGGAGGGAGATGATTCTTGTCACCACACTGTAGGAAGGAGGGAGGTGATTCTGGTAACCGCACGGTAGGAAGGAGGGAGATGATTGTGGTCACCACTCTGTAGGAAGGAGGGAGATGATTCTGGTCACCACACGGTAGGAAGGAGGGAGGTGATTCTGGTCACCACACTGTAGGAAGGAGGGGGATGATACTGGTCACCACACTGTAGGAAGGAGGGAGGTGATTCTGGTCACCACACTGTCGAAAGGAGGGAGATGATTCTGGTCACCACACTGTAGGAAGGAGGGAGATGATTCTGGTCACCACACTGTAGGAAGGAGGGAGATGATTCTGTTCACCACACTGTAGGAAGGAGGGAGATGATACTGGTCACCACACTGTAGGAAGGAGGGAGGTGATTCTGGTCACCACACTGTAGGAAAGAGGGAGATGATTCTGGTCACCACACTGTAGGAAGGAGGGAGGTGATTCTGGTCACCGCACGGTGGGAAGGAGGGAGATGATTCTGGTCACCACACTGTAGGAAGGAGGGAGATGATTCTGGTCACCACACTGTAGGAAGGAGTGAGATGATTCTGGTCACCACACTGTAGGAAGGACATGATCCTTGTCACCACAGTGTAGGAAGGACATGATCCTGGTCACCACACTGTAGGAAGGCGGGAGATGATTCTGGTCACCACACTGTAGGAAGGAGTGAGATGATTCTGGTCACCACACTGTAGGAAGGCGGGAGGTGATTCTGGTCACCACACTGTAGGAAGGATGGAGATGATTCTGGTCACCACACTGCAGGAAGGAGTGAGATGATTCTGGTCACCACACTGTAGGAAGGAGGGAGGTGATTCTGGTCACCACACGGTAGGAAGGAGGGAGATGATTCTGGTCACCACACTGTAGGAAGGACATGATCCTGTTCACCACAGTGTAGGAAGGACATGCTCCTGGTCATCACACTATAGGAAGGAGGGAGATGATTCTGGTCACCACACTGTAGGAAGGAGGGAGGTGATTCTGGTCACCACACTGTAGGAAGGACATGATTCTGGTCACCACAGTGTAGGAAGGACATGCTCCTGGTCATCACACTGTTGGAAGGAGGGAGATGATTCTGGTCACCACACTGTAGGAAGGAGGGAGGTGATTCTGATCACCACACTGTAGGAAGGAGGGAGGTGATTCTGGTCACCGCACGGTAGGAAGGAGGGAGATGATTCTGGTCACCACTCTGTAGGAAGGAGGGAGATGATTCTGGTCACCACACTGTAGGAAGGAGGGAGGTGATTCTGGTCACCACACTGTAGGAAGGAGGGGTATGTTACTGGTCACCACACTGTAGGAAGGAGGGAGATGTTTCTGGTCACCACACAGTAGGAAGGAGGGAGGTGATTCTGGTCACCACACTGTAGGAAGGAGGGAGGTGATTCTGGTCACCGAATGGAAGGAAGGAGGGAGATGATTCTGTTCACCACACTGTAGGAATGAGGGAGATGATTCTGGTCACCACACTGTAGAAAGGAGGGAGATGATTCTGGTCACCACACTGTAGGAAGGACATGATCCTGGTCACCACAGTGTAGGAAGGACGTGCTCCTGGTCATCACACTGTAGGAAGGAGGGAGATGATTCTGGTCACCACACTGTAGGAAGGAGGGAGGTGATTCTGGTCACCACACTGTAGGAAGGAGGGAGATGATTCTGATCTCCACACTGTAGGAAGGAGGGAGGTGATTCTGGTCACCGCACGGTAGGAAGGAGGGAGATGATTCTGGTCACCACACTGTAGGAAGGACATGATCCTGGTCACCACAGTGTAGGAAGGACATGCTCCTGGTCATCACACTGTTGGAAGGAGGGAGATGATTCTGGTCACCACACTGTAGGAAGGAGGGAGGTGATTCTGATCACCACACTGTAGGAAGGAGGGAGGTGATTCTGGTCACCGCACGGTAGGAAGGAGGGAGATGATTCTGGTCACCACTCTGTAGGAAGCAGGGAGATGATTCTGGTCACCACACTGTAGGAAGGAGGGAGGTGATTCTGGTCACCACACTGTAGGAAGGAGGGGGATGATACTGGTCACCACACTGTAGGAAGGAGGGAGATGATTCTGGTCACCACACCGTAGGAAGGAGGGAGCTGATTCTGGTCACCACACTGTAGGAAGGAGGGAGGTGATTCTGGTCACCGAATGGAAGGAAGGAGGGAGATGATTCTGGTCACCACACTGTAGGAAGGAGGGAGATGATTCTGGTCACCACACTGTAGGAAGGACATGATCCTGGTCATCACAGCGTAGGAAGTGGGAGGTGATTCTGGTCACCACAATGTAGGAAGGAGGGAGAAGATTTTGGTCACCACACTGTAGGAAGGAGGGAGGTGATTCTGGTCACCACACTGTAGGAAGGAGGGAGATGATTCAGGTCACCACACTGTAGGAAGGAGGGAGGTGATTCTTGTCACCACACGGTAGGAAGGAGGGAGATGATTCTGGTCAGCATACTGTAGGAAGGACATGATTCTGGTCATCACAGCGTAGGAAGTGGGAGGTGATTCTGGTCACCGCACGGTAGGAGGGAGGGAGATGATTCTGGTCACCACACTGTATGAAGGAGGGAGATGATTCTGGTCACCACACTGTAGGAAGGAAGGAGATGATTCTGGTCACCACACTGTAGGAAGGAGGGAGATGATTCTGGTCACCACACTGAATGAAGGAGGGAGATGATTCTGGTCACCACACTGTAGGAAGGAGGGAGATGATTCTGGTCACCACACTGTAGGAAGGAGGGAGATGATTCTGGTCACCACACTGTATGAAGGAGGGAGATGATTCTGGTCACCACACTTTAGGAAGGAGGGAGATGATTCTGGTCACCACACTGTAGGGAGGAGGGAGGTGATTCTGGTCACCACACTGTAGGAAGGAAGGAGATGATTCAGGTCACCACACTGTAGGAAGGAGGGAGGTGATTCTGGTCACCACACAGTAGGAAGGAGGGAGATGATTCTGGTCACCACACTGTAGGAAGGACATGATCCTGGTCACCACAGTGTAGGAAGGACATGCTCCTGGTCATCACACTGTAGGAAGGAGGGAGATGATTCTGGTCACCACACTGTAGAAAGGAGGGAGGTGATTGTGGTCACCACTCTGTAGGAAGGACATGATCCTGGTCACCACACTGTAGGAAGGCAGGAGATGATTCTGCTCACCACACTGCAGGAAGGAGAGAGATGATTCTGGTCATCACAGCGTAGGAAGGCGGGAGGTGATTCTGGTCACCACACTGTTGTAAGGTGGGAGATGATTCTGGTCACCACACTGTAGGAAGGAGGTAAGTGATTCTGGTCACCGCACGGTAGGAAGGAGGGAGATGATTCTGGTCACCACACAGTAGGAAGGAGGGAGATGATTCTGGTCAACACACTGTAGGAAGGAGGGAGGTGATTCTGGTCACCACACAGTAGGAAGGAGGGAGATGATTCTGGTCACCACACAGTAGGAAGGAGGGAGGTGATTCTGGTCACCGAACGGTAGGAAGGAGGGAGATGATTCTGGTTACCACACTTTAGAAAGGAGGGAGGTGATTCTGGTCACTCCACTGTAGGAAGGACATGATTCCGGTCATCACAGCGTAGGAAGGCGGGAGGTGATTCTGGTCACCACACTGTACGAAGGAGGGAGATGATTCTGGTCACCACACTGTAGGAAGGAGGGAGATGATTCTGGTCACCACAATGTATGAAGGAGGGAGATGATTCTGATCACCACACTGTAGGAAGGAGGGAGGTGATTCTGGTCACCACACTGTAGGAAGTAAGGAGATGATTCTGGTCACCACACCGTAGGAAGGACATGATCCTGGTCACCACAGTGCAGGAAGGACATGCTCCTGGTCATCACACTGTAGGAAGGAGGGAGATGATTCAGGTCACCACCCTGTAGGAAGGAGGGAGATGATTCTGGTCACCACACTGTAGGAAGGACATGATCCTGGTTACCACACTGTAGGAAGGAGGGAGATGATTCTGGTCACCACACTGTAGGAAGGAGGGAGGTTATTCTGGTCACCACACTGTAGGAAGGAGGGAGATGATTCTGATCACCACACTGTAGGAAGGAGGGAGGTGATTCTGGTCACCGCACGGTAGGAAGGAGGGAGATGATTCTGGTCACCACACTGTAGGAAGGACATCATCCTGGTCACCACAGTGTAGGAAGGACATGCTCCTGGTCATCACACTGTTGGAAGGAGGGAGATGATTCTGGTGACCACACTGTAGGAAGGAGGGAGGTGATTCTGATCACCACACTGTAGGAAGAAGGGAGGTGATTCTGGTCACCGCACGGTAGGTAGGAGGGAGATGATTCTGGTCACCACTCTGTAGGAAGGAGGGAGATGATTCTGGTCACCACACTGTAGGAAGGAGGGAGGTGATTCTGGTCACCACACTGTAGGAAGGAGGGGGATGATACTGGTCACCACACTGTAGGAAGGAGGGAGATGATTCTGGTCACCACACTGTAGGAAGGAGGGAGGTGATTCTGGTCACCACACGGTAGGAAGGAGTGAGATGATTCTGGTCATCACACTGTAGGAAGGAGGGAGGTGATTCTGGTCACCACACTGTAGGAAGGACATGATTCTGGTCATCACAGCGTAGGAAGGCGGGAGGTAATTCTGGTCACCACACTGTAGGAAGGACATGTTTCTGGCCATCACAGCGTTGGAAGTCGGGAGGTGATTCTGGTCACCGCACGGTAGGAAGGAGGGAGATGATTCTGGTCACCACACTGTAGGAAGGAGGGAGATGATTCTGGTCACCACACTGTAGGAAGGAATGAGATGATTCTGGTCACCACACTGTAGGAAGGACATGATCCTGGTCACCACAGTGTAGGAAGGACATGATACTGGTCACCACACTGTAGGAAGGCGGGAGATGATTCTGGTCACCACACTGTTGGAAGGAGAGAGATGATTCCGGTCATCACACTGTAGGAAGGACATGATTCTGGTCATCACAGTGTAGGAAGGCGGGAGGTGATACTGGTCACCACACTGTAGGAAGGATGGAGATGATTCCGGTCACCACACTGCAGGAAGGAGTGAGATGATTCTGGTCACCACACGGTAGGAAGGACATGATCCTGGTCACCACAGTGTAGGAAGGACATGCTCCTGGTCGTCACACGGTAGGAAGGAGGGAGATGTTTCTGGTCACCACACTGTAGGAAGGAGGGAGGTGATTCTGGTCACCACACTGTAGGAAGGACATGATTCTGGTCATCACAGCGTAGGAAGGCGGGAGGTGATTCTGGTCACCACACTGTAGGAAGGAGGGAGATGATTCTGGTCACCACACTGTAGGAAGGAGGGAGGTGATTCTGGTCACCGAACGGTAGGAAGGAGGGAGATGATTCTGGTTACCACACTTTAGAAAGGAGGGAGATGATTCTGGTCACCACACTGTAGGAAGGACATGATTCCGGTCATCACAGCGTAGGAAGGCGGGAGGTGATTCTGGTCACCACACTGTACGAAGGAGGGAGATGATTCTGGTCACCACACTGTAGGAAGGAGGGAGATGATTCTGGTCACCACACTGTATGAAGGAGGGAGATGATTCCGATCACCACACTGTAGGAAGGAGGGAGGTGATTCTGGTCACCACACTGTAGGAAGTAAGGAGATGATTCTGGTCACCACACTGTAGGAAGGACATGATCCTGGTCACCACAGTGTAGGAAGGAGATGCTCCTGGTCATCACACTGTAGGAAGGAGGGAGATGATTCAGGTCACCACCCTGTAGGAAGGAGGGAGATGATTCTGGTCACCATACTGTAGGAAGGACTTGATCCTGGTCACCACACTGTAGGAAGGAGGGAGATGATTCTGGTCACCACACTGTAGAAAGGAGGGAGGTGATTCTGGTCACCACACGGCAGGAAGGAGGGAGATGATTCTGGTCACTACACTGTAGGAAGGACATGATTCTGGTCATCACAGCGTAGGAAGGCGGGAGGTGATTCTGGTCACCACACTGTATGAAGGAGGGAGATGATTCTGGTCACCACACTGTAGGAAGGAGGGAGGTGATTCTGGTCACCGAACGGTAGGAAGGAGGGAGATGATTCTGGTTACCACACTTTAGAAAGGAGGGAGATGATTCTGGTCACCACACTGTAGGAAGGACATGATTCCGGTCATCACAGCGTAGGAAGGCGGGAGGTGATTCTGGTCACCACACTGTACGAAGGAGGGAGATGATTCTGGTCACCACACTGTAGGAAGGAGGGAGATGATTCTGGTCACCACACTGTATGAAGGAGGGAGATGATTCCGATCACCACACTGTAGGAAGGAGGGAGGTGATTCTGGTCACCACACTGTAGGAAGTAAGGAGATGATTCTGGTCACCACACTGTAGGAAGGACATGATCCTGGTCACCACAGTGTAGGAAGGAGATGCTCCTGGTCATCACACTTTAGGAAGGAGGGAGATGATTCAGGTCACCAGCCTGTAGGAAGGAGGGTGATGATTCTGGTCACCATACTGTAGGAAGGACATGATCCTGGTCACCACACTGTAGGAAGGAGGGAGATGATTCTGGTCACCACACTGTAGGAAGGAGGGAGGTTATTCTGGTCACCACACTGTAGGAAGGAGGGAGATGATTCTGATCACCACACTGTAGGAAGGAGGGAGGTGATTCTGGTCACCGCACGGTAGGAAGGAGGGAGATGATTCTGGTCACCACACTGTAGGAAGGACATCATCCTGGTCACCACAGTGTAGGAAGGACATGCTCCTGGTCATCACACTGTTGGAAGGAGGGAGATGATTCTGGTGACCACACTGTAGGAAGGAGGGAGGTGATTCTGATCACCACACTGTAGGAAGAAGGGAGGTGATTCTGGTCACCGCACGGTAGGTAGGAGGGAGATGATTCTGGTCACCACTCTGTAGGAAGGAGGGAGATGATTCTGGTCACCACACTGTAGGAAGGAGGGAGGTGATTCTGGTCACCACACTGTAGGAAGGAGGGGGATGATACTGGTCACCACACTGTAGGAAGGAGGGAGATGATTCTGGTCACCACACTGTAGGAAGGAGGGAGGTGATTCTGGTCACCACACGGTAGGAAGGAGTGAGATGATTCTGGTCATCACACTGTAGGAAGGAGGGAGGTGATTCTGGTCACCACACTGTAGGAAGGACATGATTCTGGTCATCACAGCGTAGGAAGGCGGGAGGTAATTCTGGTCACCACACTGTAGGAAGGACATGTTTCTGGCCATCACAGCGTAGGAAGTCGGGAGGTGATTCTGGTCACCGCACGGTAGGAAGGAGGGAGATGATTCTGGTCACCACACTGTAGGAAGGAGGGAGATGATTCTGGTCACCACACTGTAGGAAGGAATGAGATGATTCTGGTCACCACACTGTAGGAAGGACATGATCCTGGTCACCACAGTGTAGGAAGGACATGATACTGGTCACCACACTGTAGGAAGGCGGGAGATGATTCTGGTCACCACACTGTTGGAAGGAGAGAGATGATTCCGGTCATCACACTGTAGGAAGGACATGATTCTGGTCATCACAGTGTAGGAAGGCGGGAGGTGATACTGGTCACCACACTGTAGGAAGGATGGAGATGATTCCGGTCACCACACTGCAGGAAGGAGTGAGATGATTCTGGTCACCACACGGTAGGAAGGACATGATCCTGGTCACCACAGTGTAGGAAGGACATGCTCCTGGTCGTCACACGGTAGGAAGGAGGGAAATGTTTCTGGTCACCACACTGTAGGAAGGAGGGAGGTGATTCTGGTCACCACACTGTAGGAAGGACATGATTCTGGTCATCACAGCGTAGGAAGGCGGGAGGTGATTCTGGTCACCACACTGTAGGAAGGAGGGAGATGATTCTGGTCACCACACTGTAGGAAGGAGGGAGGTGATTCTGGTCACCGAACGGTAGGAAGGAGGGAGATGATTCTGGTTACCACACTTTAGAAAGGAGGGAGATGATTCTGGTCACCACACTGTAGGAAGGACATGATTCCGGTCATCACAGCGTAGGAAGGCGGGAGGTGATTCTGGTCACCACACTGTACGAAGGAGGGAGATGATTCTGGTCACCACACTGTAGGAAGGAGGGAGATGATTCTGGTCACCACACTGTATGAAGGAGGGAGATGATTCCGATCACCACACTGTAGGAAGGAGGGAGGTGATTCTGGTCACCACACTGTAGGAAGTAAGGAGATGATTCTGGTCACCACACTGTAGGAAGGACATGATCCTGGTCACCACAGTGTAGGAAGGAGATGCTCCTGGTCATCACACTGTAGGAAGGAGGGAGATGATTCAGGTCACCACCCTGTAGGAAGGAGGGAGATGATTCTGGTCACCATACTGTAGGAAGGACATGATCCTGGTCACCACACTGTAGGAAGGAGGGAGATGATTCTGGTCACCACACTGTAGAAAGGAGGGAGGTGATTCTGGTCACCACACGGCAGGAAGGAGGGAGATGATTCTGGTCACTACACTGTAGGAAGGACAGGATTCTGGTCATCACAGCGTAGGAAGGCGGGAGGTGATTCTGGTCACCACACTGTATGAAGGAGAGAGATGATTCTGGTTACCACACTTTAGAAAGGAGGGAGATGATTCTGGTCACCACACTGTAGGAAGGACATGATTCCGGTCATCACAGCGTAGGAAGGCGGGAGGTGATTCTGGTCACCACACTGTACGAAGGAGGGAGATGATTCTGGTCACCACACTGTAGGAAGGAGGGAGATGATTCTGGTCACCACACTGTATGAAGGAGGGAGATGATTCCGATCACCACACTGTAGGAAGGAGGGAGGTGATTCTGGTCACCACACTGTAGGAAGTAAGGAGATGATTCTGGTCACCACACTGTAGGAAGGAGATGATCCTGGTCACCACAGTGTAGGAAGGAGATGCTCCTGGTCATCACACTGTAGGAAGGAGGGAGATGATTCAGGTCACCAGCCTGTAGGAAGGAGGGTGATGATTCTGGTCACCATACTGTAGGAAGGACATGATCCTGGTCACCACACTGTAGGAAGGAGGGGGATGATTCTGGTCACCACACTGTAGAAAGGAGGGAGGTGATTCTGCTCACCACACGGCAGGAAGGAGGGAGATGATTCTGGTCACTACACTGTAGGAAGGAGGGAGGTGATTCTGGTCACCACACTGTAGGAAGGAGGGAGATGATTCAGGTCACCACCCTGTAGGAAGGAGGGAGGTGATTCTGGTCACCACACTGTAGGAAGGACATGATCCTGGTCACCACACTGTAGGAAGGAGGGAGATGTTTCTGGTCACCACACTGTAGAAAGGAGGGAGGTGATTCTGGTCACCACACTTTAGGAAGGACATGATTCTGGTCATCACAGCGTATGAAGGCGGGAGGTGATTCTGGTCACCACACTGTAGGAAGGAGGGAGATGATTCTGGTCACCACACTGTAGGAAGGACATGATCCTGGTCACCACAGTATAGGAAGGACATGCTCCTGGTCATCACACTGTAGGAAGGACGGAGATGATTCTGGTCACCACACTGTAGGAAGGAGGGAGGTGATTCTGATCACCACACTGTAGGAAGGAGGGAGGTGATTCTGGTCACCGCACGGTAGGAAGGAGGGAGATGATTCTGGTCACCACTCTGTAGGAAAGAGGGAGATCATTCTGGTCACCACACTGTAGGAAGGAGGGAGGTGATTCTGGTCACCACACTGTAGGAAGGAGGGGGATGATACTGGTCACCACACTGTAGGAAGGAGGGAGGTGATTCTGGTCACCGCACGGTAGGAAGGAGGGAGATGATTCTGGTCACCACACTGTAGGAAGGATATGATGCTGGTCACCAGAGTGTAGGAAGGAGATGCTCCTGGTCATCACACTGCAGGAAGGAGGGAGATGATTCTGGTCACCACACTGTAGAAAGGAGGGAGGTGATTCTGGTCACCACACTGTAGGAAGGACATGATTCTGGTCATCACAGCGTAGGAAGGCGGGAGGTGATTCTGGTCACCACACTGAAGGAAGGAGGGAGATGATACTGGTCACCACACTGTAGGAAGGAGGGAGGTGATTCTGGTCACCACACTGCAGGAAAGAGGGAGATGATTCTGGTCACCACACTGTAGGAAGGAGGGAGGTGATTCTTGTCACCACACTGTAGGAACGACATGATTCTGGTCATCACAGCGTAGGAAGGCGGGAGGTGATTCTGGTCACCACACTGTAGGAAGGACATGATTCTGGCCATCACAGCGTAGGAAGGCGGGAGGTGATTCTGGTCACCGCACGGTAGGAAGGAGGGAGATGATTCTGGTCACCACACTGTAGGAAGGAGGGAGATGATTCTGGTCACCACACAGTAGGAAGGAGTGAGATGATTCTGGTCACCACACTGTAGGAAGGAGGGAGGTGATTCTGGTCACCGAACAAAAGGAAGGAGGGAGATGATTCTGGTCACCACACTGTAGGAAGGAGGAAGATGATTCTGGTCACCACACTGTAGGAAGGACATGATCCTGGTCACCACAGTGTAGGAAGGACATGCTCCTGGTCATCACACTGTAGAAAGGAGGGAGGTGATTCTGGTCACCACACTGTAGGAAGGACATGATTCTGGTCATCACAGCGTAGGAAGTGGGTGGTGATTCTGGTCACCACACTGTAGGAAGGAGGGAGATGATTCTGGTCACCAGACTGTAGGAAGGAGGGAGATGATTCTGGTCACCGCACGGTAGGAAGGAGTGAGATGATTCTGGTCACCACACTGTAGGAAGGAGGGAGATGATTCTGGTCACCACACTGCAGGAAGGAGGGAGGTGATTCTGGTCACCACACTGTAGGAAGGAGGGAGATGATTCTGATCACCACACTGTAGGAAGGAGGGAGGTGATTCTGGTCACCACACTGTAGGAAGTAGGGAGATGATTCTGGTCACCACACTGTAGGAAGGACATGATCCTGGTCACCACAGTGTAGGAAGGACATGCTCCTGGTCATCACAGCGTAGGAAGGCGGGAGGTGATTCTGATCACCACACTGTAGGAAGGAAGGAGATGATTCTTGTCACCACACTGTAGGAAGGAGGGAGGTGATTCTGGTCACTGCACGGTAGGAAGGAAGGAGATTATTCTGGTCACCACTCTGTAGGAAGGAGGTAGATGATTCTGGTCACCACACTGTAGGAAGGAGGGAGATGATTCTGGTCATCACACTGTTGGAAGGAGGGAGGTGATTCCGGTCACCACACTGTAGGAAGGAGGGAGGTGATTCTGGTCACCGAACGGTAGGAAGGAGGGAGATGATTCTGGTCACCACACTTTAGAAAGGAGGGAGGTGATTCTGGTCAGCACACTGTAGGAAGGACATGATTCTGGTCATCACAGCGTAGGAAGGCGGGAGGTGCTTCTGGTTACCACACTGTACGAAGGAGGGAGATGATTCTGGTCACCACACTGTAGGAAGGAGGGAGATGATTCTGATCACCACACTGTAGGAAGGAGGGAGGTGATTCTTGTCACCACACAGTAGGACGGAGGGAGATGATTCTGGTCACCACACTGTAGGAAGGAGGGAGATGATTCTGATCACCACAGTGAACGAAGGAGGGAGGTGATTCTGGTCACCACACAGTAGGAAGGAGGGAGATGATTCTGGTCACCACACTGTAGGATGGACATGATCCTGGTCACCACACTGTAGGAAGGAGGGAGATGATTCTGGTCACCACACTGTAGGAAGGACATGATTCTGGTCATCACAGCGTATGAAGGCAGGAGGTGATTCTGGTCACCACACTGTAGGAAGGAGGGAGATGATTCTGGTCACCACACTGTAGGAAGGAGGGAGGTGATTCTGGTCACCACACTGTAGGAAGGAGGGAGATGATTCTGGTCACCACACAGTAGGAAGGAGGGAGGTGATTCTGGTCACCACACTGTAGAAAGGAGGGAGGTGATTCTGGTCACCACACTGTAGGAAGGACATGATTCTGGTCATCACAGCGTAGGAAGGCGGGAGGTGATTCTGGTCACCACACTGAAGGAAGAGGGAGATGATACTGGTCACCACACTGTAGGAAGGAGGGAGGTGATTCTGGTCACCACACTGTAGGAAAGAGGGAGATGATTCTGGTCACCACACTGTAGGAAGGAGGGAGGTGATTCTGGTCACCGCACGGTAGGAAGGAGGGAGATGATTCTGGTCACCACAGTGTAGGAAGGACATGCTCCTGGTCATCACACTGTAGGAAGGAGGGAGATGATTCTGGTCACCAAAGTGTAGGAAGGAGGGAGATGATTCTGGTCACCACACTGTAGGAAGGAGGGAGGTGATTCTGGTCACCGCACTGTTAGAAGGAGGGAGGTGATTCTGGTCACCACACTGTAGGATGGACACGATTCTGGTCATCACAGCGTAGGAAGGCGGGAGGTGATTCTGGTCGCCACACTGTAGGAAGGAGGGAGATGATTCTGGTCACCGCACTGTTGGAAGGAGGGAGCTGATTCTGGTCACCGCACGGTAGGAAGGAGGGAGATGATTCTGGTCACCACACTGTAGGAAGGAGGGAGATGATTCTGGTCACCACACTGTAGGAAGGACATGATTCTGGTCATCACAGTGTCGGAAGGCGGGAGGTGATTCTGGTCACCACACTGTAGGAAGGATGGAGATGATTCTGGTCACCACACTGCAGGAAGGAGTGAGATGATTCTGGTCACCACACTGTAGGAAGGAGGGAGATGATTCTGGTCACCACACTGTAGGAAGGACATGATCCTGGTCACCACAGTGTAGGAAGGACATGCTGCTGTTCACAACACTGTAGGAAGGAGGGTGATGATTCTGGTCACCACACTGTTGGAAGGAGGGAGATGATTCTGGTCACCACACTGTAGGAAGGAGGGAAGTGATTCTGGTCACCGCACGGTAGGAAGGAGGGAGATGACTCTGGTCACCACACTGTAGGAAGGAGGGAGATGATTCCGGTCACCACACTGTAGGAAGGAGGGAGGTGATTCTGGTCACCACACTGTAGGAAGGAGGGAGATGATTCTGGTCACCACACTGTAGGAAGGAAGGAGGTGATTCTGGTCACCGAACGGAAGGAAGGAGGGAGATGATTCTGGTCACCACACTGTAGGAAGGAGGGAGATGATTCTGGTCTCCACACTGTAGGAAGGACATGATCCTGGTCACCACAGTGTAGGAAGGACATGCTCCTGGTGATCACACTGTAGGAAGGAGGGAGATGATTCTGGTCACCACACTGTAGGAAGGACATGATCCTGGTCACCACAGTGTAGGAAGGACATGCTCCTGGTCACCACACTGTAGGAAGGAGGGAGGTGATTCTGGTCACCGAACAGAAGGAAGGAGGGAGATGATTCTGGTCACCACACTGTAGGAAGGAGGGAGATGATGCTGGTCACCACACTGTAGGAAGGACATGATCCTGGTCACCACAGTGTAGGAAGGACATGCTCCTGGTCATCACACTGTAGAAAGGAGGGAGGTGATTCTGGTCACCACACTGTAGGAAGGACATGATTCTGGTCATCACAGCGTAGGAAGTGGGTGGTGATTCTGGGCACCACACTGTAGGAAGGAGGGAGATGATTCTGGTCACCAAACTGTAGGAAGGAGGGAGATGATTCTGGTCACCGCACGGTAGGAAGGAGTGAGATGATTCTGGTCACCACACTGTAGGAAGGAGGGAGATGATTCTGGTCACCACACTGCAGGAAGG